>NW_026596034.1:22511118-22527127 GCF_907164565.1 Psammomys obesus
CTTCTTCTCCTTCTTCCTTCTTCTTCTCCTTCTTCCTTCTTCTTCTCCTTCTTCTTCTTTCTTCCTTCTTCTTCTTCTTTCTTCTTTCTTCTTCTTCTTCTCCTTCTTCCTTCTTCTTCTTCTCCTTCTTCCTTCTTCTTCTTCTCCTTCTTCTTCCTTCTTCTTCTTCTCCTTCTTCTTTCTTCCTCCTCCTCCTTCTCCTCCTCCTCCTCCTCCTCCTCCTTCTTCTTCTTTCTTCTTTCTTCTTTCTTCTTCATGTAGCCTTGGCTATCCTGGACTCAATTTGTAGACCAGGCTGGCCTCACAGAGCTCCACCTGCCTCTGCCTCCTTGAGTGCTGGGATTACAGGCTTGTGCCACTGCGCCCGGTTAGTTTACTTTATTCTTTAAGGGGAAGAAAATGGCCAGGCATGGTGTCATACACCTTTGAGGCAGGGACTGGAGGATATCTGAATTCAAGGCTAGCCTGGTCTACATAGTGAGACCCTGCTTTAATAAATAAGACAAGGAGGAGCTGGGCATGGTAGCACACACCTTTAATTTCAGCATTCAAGAGGCAGAGGCAGGAGGATAGATGTGTTTCAAGGCTGGCTTCATATACATCTACACAGAGTTCTAGGATAGCCAAGGATGCATAGGAAGGAATAGGAATTCCTATGCAATAGAATTCCTGTCTAAAAATAGGAAGAAGGGAGGGAGGGAAGGAAGGAAGGAAGGAAGGAAAAAATGGTACATT
The DNA here is from genome assembly GCF_907164565.1 of Psammomys obesus. Classification (NCBI taxonomy): domain Eukaryota; kingdom Metazoa; phylum Chordata; class Mammalia; order Rodentia; family Muridae; genus Psammomys; species Psammomys obesus. The sequence goes on from NW_026596034.1 coordinate 22,511,854, forward strand.
AGGGATATAAATATCTCTTGCTTTTATCTGAAATTGGCAAATACTTTGTGAACTATGATATGAAGACGTGAATAAATACATTCAAAATGAGGTGAAAATTAAAGTTGCATCTGGGTATGATGGCACATGCTTGTAATGCTAGCACTGCGCGTGCATGCGTGCGTTGAATGAATGGTCTTCTATGTGTGAAGACCAGAATACAGTAGGTATCTTGCTCTATCACCCTCCATCTTATTTTGAGACAAGTCTTTCAAGCTAGGCAAGCAGCTAACAAGCCCTAGAAATCACCTTATGGCTGGAATGCAGATCAGCTTGTTTCTACCTCCCAAGTCCGAAATGGTTGTTTTTTTCTTTGTTTTGTTTTTTGTTTCTTAATTTTTTAATTTTTTTAAATGTGCATTGGTGTTTTGCCTGTATTTATGTCTGTGTGAAGATGCTAGGTCCCCTGGAACTGGAGTTACAGTTATGAGCTGCCATGTAGATGCTGGGAATTGAACCCAGGTCCTTTGCAAGAACAGCCAGTACTCTTAACTACTGTGCCATCTCTACAGTTCCATAAATACTTATCTTAAAAAGGAAAATTGTATGGATTTATTTTCTAAATCCATCTGTGCATATATACAGAAATGGAATCTTTAAATATTTAATTTAATTTAATTCTTTTGGTTTTTTTAAGACAGCGTTTCTCTGTGTAGCCATGGCTATCCTGGAACTCACTCTGTAGACCAGGCTGGCATTGAACTCACAGAGATCCACCTGCCTCTACCTCCCAAGTGCTAGGATTAAAGGCATGCACCACCACTGCCTGGTGGAATCTTTAATTTTTCAGATGATTGCTATTATGTGTATGAGTGTTTTGCCTGCAAGTATGTATGCATATTGTGTGTATGCCTGGGGAAGCTGGAAGAGGGCATTGGATCGCCTAGAACTGGTTGTAACCTGTCATGTGAGTGCTGAAAATTAAACCTGGGTCCTCTTTAAGAGCAAGAAGTGCTCTTAACTGCTAAATCATCTCTTCAGTCCCCAGGAATGGAATCTTTAGTTGAAAAGAAAGGTTAGATATGGTAATAGAAACCTATAATCCCAGCAGTCTGGAAGCTGGGACAGGAGGATCCCCAGTTTAGGCCAGTGTACCCTACATCATTAAGACCGTGTCCCATAAAACACAAAACAATGACCCCAACCCTTACCCTCCATAACAAAGGAAAAGTAAGGTATGAAATGTGAGAAGAGCTGTGTTGTATTTGGTTTTCTCTTTTCTCCTTTCTTGTTGGTTCCTCCCTTTTTGTTGTTTTTAGGGGCAGACCAGAGTATCACATGTAGCCCGGCCTGGCCTGGAGCTCTCACACACACATATGACCAAGGTTGGCATCTTGAGTGTTAGGGATTATATGTATGAGCCACCACACACAGATTGCTTTATTTTTTTTCTTTTAGATGGAAGTTCATGGCATTTGCTTCACAGACCATTGTATTTTCTGAGGTCTTGGGTACATTAGAGAAAGCAAGGGCCTGCAGTTAGAAAAGACTACATATATATAAATGCCCTCACATAATAAAGGGTACATGTATTAGGACAAGACAACAAAGTACCCGCTGAAGCTTGGTGGTTTACTCTAGCACAAAGTACCCGCTAAAGATTGGTGGTTTATTCTAGCTAAAGCATTTATTTTCTTTCACTTTATATTCTTAGGTGGCACTGTGGGACACCAAAAGGGAAAACTTTCCCAAAGAAATTCAAAGTAGGGAAAGGTTAGAATAAGGTGAACATTTACTTTTTAAAGATTTTGATAAATTTTATGTGTATAGGTTTTGCTGGCATGTATGCCTGTGGTACACAGGCATGCCTAGTGCCCTTAGAGGTCAGAAGAGGGCAAGGCTTTGGATCACCTGGAACTGAAGTTACCCTTTTTTAGAGTACCTATCAGCTCTGCTTGAAGCATGAACCTTTGGAATGAGGATAACAGTGTTTCCTGTGGGAATTGGGGAGATAACTCAGCAGTTAAGAGAGAACTAGCTGCAAAGCCTGGCAGTGGTGGAGCACACCTTTAATCCCAGCACTCGGGAGGAAGAGGCTAGCCTGGTCTACAGAGGACCAGCCAGGGCTACACAGAGAAACCCTGTCTCAAAAATCAAACCACAAACAAAAAGATCACCTGCTGCTCTTGCTGAGGCCCTGGGTTTGGTTCCCAGCACCACATGGTGGTTCACAGACAGCTGACTCCAGTTCTTGGGAATCCTGTGCTCTCTTCTGACCTCCAAGGGCACCAGGTGTGAAAATTCATGGTGTATGGACATGCGTACCCATGAAATAAAATAAATTTTAACAAAAGGTTGCCTGTTCTCAGCCATTCCTCTTTAAAGTCCAAACTGAAATGAAGTGGGAAGAGACAGGGGGGAGGGGCAGTCACTTGAGAAATGACACTTTTATCTTTAGTGCCAGTCAGCTCTAGAGCAAGCATCAAGTGCTGCCTTTATTTACTCAAAGCCATGGGAAGGAAAATGTCTAAGAGAGGAAAAGAAAAGCCTCATATGATATTCCTTTGAGGTTGCTAATCACCTATCTTTTTCTTTTTCAGTGAACGAGATAATTGGGAGAGACATGTCCCAGATTTCTGTTTCCCAAGGCCCAGAGGTGAGCAGAGACGCTCTTCTCCCAGGTCCCGAGTCCCCAGGTGTCAGAAGATCTGATGGGCTCTAACAGTGCTCACTGAAGCTTTGTACCCACTACCAACTGCTCAGCCGGCTTCTCTCTTGGACCTTGGGTTTCCAGCCAGACTTCAGAACCTGTTGTAGGAGTTGGACTCACTGTTGGAAAAGCATTCCTCCACCTCAAGCCTTGGGCAGATTTTGTAAAAGAACAGAGCAGCATAGGCTGTTTGAGCTGTGTGAAAACAAGTTTCGCTTTTTTATATTTAAATAGGATACTTTTATATGATGGGTGCTTGAGTGTGAATGCAGCAGGCTCTCTATTTCAGAGGTGCTGCTCTTGCAGGTGACCTGGTTGCATAGCTAGGATTAGTAATTTGTACTGCTTTCTGGTCATTTGAAGAGCCCTTTAGTTTTGATATTTTTAAAATAGAATTTTTGATAAAACCTTCCAGAGGCAGATAAGAAAAAATATTCTAAGCCCACACTTACACCTCAAAACTTAGCATGCATCCTGAAGCCTTTCATAGAGACATAGGAAATAAAGCCAAATGTAGATCACACTCTTTATAAAAAGAAAAATGTCAGGTATATCGAGAAGAGACCATTCCATCATTGAAGTGTTGGATATGAATACATTCCAGAGCATAGCCTTTTGTAACTTTAGATCACCATCAAGCAGTCTCTCCACTAGCTCAATGTTCAAGCTGTTTTTTTTTCCTCAGGATCTTGGATAAAACCGTCATTTGTAAGGTGAATTTCAAAGGTAGGGTTTTAGCTTAGGTAGTTATTTTCTACCTAATAAATAGAAGTGGGAGCTTCTGCCGTTAATCTGTAGTGTTTGAAGCCAGTCTCCTGATAGTTTAGGCATTGCGGTTTTAACTCTTGAGGCCAGGCCATCAGTGCCAGAAACCAAGTACGAATGAGCTGTATAATAGAGGAGGCAGAGAAAATGCAGGAGTCCAGAGGTGAAGACTTTAAGATTCACAATGACATTGAAGGCTTATCTCCTGTTTACAGCCTGCAAGGATTCTTTACCTGACTATATGATCCAAAAACCAGCCTTTCCGCCAAAAGGCTTTGAGAGACATCCAAAAATGAGATGGTCATAGACCTATCCTTCCACACCAAAGACACCCTGGTGCTGCTGCTAGGGAGGCTTGTGTCCAAGGGAAGGCCCAGTAGGAATTCCAGCCTGCTGTCTACCAAAGGAGGTGCCCTAGTTGGGTACTATTCCCAAACCCTGCCTTTGTTCTTCCCTGTTAAAGTCCCTGAATTTTACAGTATGTTTAAATGATATAATGTACATGTATTCATTCAGGAAGCAAATTGAGTGCCTACAAGTGCTACTACTCTCGGGGTTGTGACCCTTGATAGTAGGGCTATCTTTACTAAGGCTACATCAGGCCTAAGCAGGGGCTGGCGTGTTGCCCACCACCTCTAGTAAGCAGGGTAGGAGGTACTGATTCAGGATGAGGGAAGTATGTATTTATTTTTAACACAATGCTTTACATTTCTTCCCTAAAGCTAGTTAGAAAACAGTTTATCAGCAAATCGCTCTGGCCACTCCTGGAGCTGGATATTTTCCAAGTTTCCCTCAAAGTAAGTTTTGTATCAGTGGGTGTAGACAGTGAGATTTGCTTTAGGGCCCATGTTGGTAGCCCACAGCTTCCTCTAAAGGGCATTGGCCTCTCAGGTGAACTTGCAGAGACTTGGCCAAATTTGCTTCCACCCTCTTTCCCCTGGGGCAGTTCTCATATGGGGTCATTGCAAGACCCCTTGGGGGTGCTGCTTTGCCGCCTTCAAGAATAAAAAGCCTCTATGATCCAGAGTTGCTATGCACCACATTTTGATGCCTTTTAAATACCTTGATGCCTGTAGCATTAGAAATGCTTTCCTATTTAAAATGGGTTAGGTTTTAAAATAGAGCTTTGTATTCTATGTAATGGTTTTGTATTAGCTTTGTATAAGCTTTCATGTAAGAGTAATATTTTTGGGCTTTGTAGATAAAGACAAATTTTTGTGCAAAATAGTGGTGGTAAAGCACACATCCATTGGACTATGCAAATTGACTTCTAGTAGCAGCACTGAGCAACTGGGCATTGGCTAGCACACCAACTTTCCTCTCACCTGTACGAGACCTTGGCTTGAGGAATGGAGGAGCAGCCTTCTGTTTATTAGAGATGCAGAGACATGGCTGAAAACATTACAAAGAGATGTTTGGGTTCACATATGGTGCTGCTGCCTTGGGTACAACCCACCCCACCACCCAGGGCCAGCAGTATCACCAGACTGGTGCTGGGCCTCGCTGAGAAGCCCAGTTTCTAATATGCAGAACACAGAGTCACTTTACAGGCTCAGATGGGCACAAGTTGAAACCCTGTGTTTTATAGAATGGATGTTTGGGTGAAGAAATTGGTTCTCAGTTATGTTTACAGCACTAGGGATTGTGTTTTCTTGTATATTTTGTATTTTAAAACCTTTTCTAGGAGTGCAGTGCTCCTTACACAAATACAAAGGGAAGACGAGCCAGCAGTTCAGGCTCCTCCTCAGTTACAGTGCTGAAATAATAAACAGTGAACAGTCTCCTTGAAGTTTTACTTTTTCTCCACCTGGGGCTGGTGTGGAGCCCTCTGGGCCAAAGCTAAGGGCTCTGTGGCTTTTTAAAAGTCCTCTTGACCAGGAACTTCTAACACTTTACAGAGAAGGTAGAGCTCAAAATTCCTTCTGAGACTTGAGTTCTGCACCCTTTAATCGCTGCAAAGGACATGCCATGGCATTTGCTGGCTTCGGGACAATTTTTCTTCCAAGATGTTGCAAGAAAAAGTTGGCAAAGTCCCCTTTAACCTGAGTTTGCATGTGCTTCTTGCCCTCTGGGGATATTGCAGCAGCACAGTCTAGAATAGCTTGGGGGTTTTGTTGTTTGTGGTAGGGGGCTATAAAGCCTTGGCTAGACTAGAATATACTAGATTTGTACTTAAGGCAGTCCTGCCTCTGTCTCCTGAGTGATGGGGTTACACGCATGAACATCCCATCCAGCTGGTGGTTTTATCATCCCAAGATCCTTGGGCCTGGCTGGAGCAGGTTAGCATATTCATTGTGAGGACACCCCTGGCACTTTTTTTCTGAGGTCCAGGTATCCTGAAGGTGAGTGCTGCCTTCCTGCTTCCTGAAAGGATAGGGAGATAGGGTCTTTATTCAGACTCATGCGGACTCTTGATTCTCCCAGGAATCATAAATATTAAAGGTACCCGGGCCTTAATATTTTAAAAAGAAAACACAGGCCTGCTGTGCACCCTTCAAACCCAGTATTTGAGGGCCAAGGACAGACCGAAGGCTTTCTGGGTGTCACTCCATCAGGAATAGAGCAGCCCCATCACATCCCCAGCCCTGCCTGTAAGGTAGCCATTATCTTTAGAGTAAGCAGGCAGAGAAACAAGGGCGTATGGGAGGAAGGAGAGCAGTGAGCTTGGTCTTTTCCAGGTGCTTTTGGGAGCTTTGACAAGCCAGAAAGAAGCTGCTGGATTGAGAGTGCTCTGGATTCAGGAAAGGCTTGTTAGCTGCAGACATCAGCTCAGTCTACTTCCTGGTTTCCTCTCCTACAAACACACCCACTCCTTGGGGGCTTGTAACACAGTGCGAGGTGGGTCACCCACAGGCATCAGAGTGGTGTAGTCATCAGGAGCCAGCTGCAGAAGTAACACAGATTTAGGGGCTGGAGCTCCAGGCTCCGCTAGGAGCTAGGCCCTCGGGCCCTCCCAACACCACCTCACCTGGTAGGCTTGAAAGACACTGAGCAGATCCTTCATACCGGCCGTGTATGGGACCCCCTGCATTCGGACCAGGGCTCCTGGCTGTGACAACATTGAGGTGGGAGTAGAGGCCAAGGCAGTGGGAGATGTGGTGAGGTAGCCCACAGTAGTGGGAGAGACTGGGGGGCTAGGGTGGAAGAGACAAATTCAGTCATACATTCCATCTGTAGCTTAGACCAAGACCACCGTCTCCTATACTTGTGCCTTGTGTTTGATCCTTTCTATTTTCTGAACTCTGCCTCTACAGTGATAATTCTGATTGTCAGCCCATACCTTTACCTCCCTTGTCATTTTAACAGATCTTGGATTATCTGGGGTAGAAATGTGTCAGGACCCTTCCCCAAATGGTGACACCTGGTTGAGGCTGTCCCAGTAGTAAGGTACCTGGGGTAGTAGGCAGTGTAGTTCATGTAGAGTTGAGTGGCTGGCCCTGGGTAGTAGGCAAGAGGGGCAGGGCCAGCAGATACTCTGGCAGCTGGAAGCAGTGCAGAAGAGGGGTAGAGTGCTGTTGTGTCTGTGGGAATAAGGGCTGGGGTGGCCTGGAAGGTGGCGTAGGTGGGCGGTGAGAGGCCTAGAGACAAGTAAAGAACACATTTAGAGAGTCTACAGTTACCCTGAATAGGGCAACTAGAAAAGAAAATGGTGGCTTAGAACAGCTTGGTCCCTCTAGCCCATGAAGCACTCACAGGGCAATTTGCAGGGTGGAGGGGATAAGCCACTCCGGCTCAGGGAACCCCCCATCAGCACGCGGCTCATCTCCTCTGTGGAACAAGGGACTACTTCCACATAGCGTTCTTTCATCACCTTCTTGTGGCAACGCTGAGCAGCAGCCAGAGCACGCTCTGCTGATGTCATCTGGATGAAGGCATCACCAGATGGCCGGCCCTGTGCACACCACCTTGTAAGCAGTTTGTCACATATGAAAGTGCCTTGCCCCTTCCTACCCTGTGTGGATGCCCTTCCTAGCAGTAGTCTCACCTGCTGGTTGAGCACCATATGCACACCATGAGGCCGAATGTCAGCTGCTGCCTCTCCTAGAAAACTCAGAATGTCTTCAATGGTGGCTGTGTAGGGCAGGCCTCGAAGGCGTACACAGTCCCTCCCAGTCCCTCCTGCCAGTGGGAAGGGAATGGGCAGCAGCGGAGCAGTCAGTGTGGGGAGGAGAGGGCTGGTTGCATAGCGGTTAAGGACCTAGTGAGAAAGGCAACAGTTTCATCAGGTAGGGGACCCAAGGCACATCCTGAAGCATCAACACAGTGGGACACGAGGAGCCTCGAGTGCTTACCTGCTGCACTTCAGCTGCAGTGCTCCTGAAGAGTTCAATGTATCGCTTACCCAGCATGCCTTTGTGCCTGCGCAGAGCAGCCTGTGCCAGTTCCTCACAGGCAAACAGAGCAAAGGCATCCCCAGTTGGTCTGCCATCAGGGTGGCGCACAAAAAGCAGCCCATCAGCACCCCCAGTCACTGGGCATTCTGGCCCCAGGAAGCTTAGAACATCTGTTGGCCCAGCTGAAAAGGGCAGTCCCCGCAGCCTCAGGATCACTTGATCTTCCCGTGATAGGAAACGGGCCACCTCTAGGGATGTGCCTAGTTGGGAAGAACAGGAGCCCCTCGGTGACTTAATCCTCAGCACGCACCCACAGGGGACCCAAGAGGCAGTGAGTGGTGGGGAACAGGATGCAGATCAAGACAAGGGAGAACTAGGGCCTTCCACGGGCACACTCACCCCCTGCGATCTTTACAAACTCCTCCCCTGTGGCTTTATATACCTGTGGGTATAGAGAGCAGCCCATGGGTCTCAGTCCATACTCGGCTTTGCCCTGCCCCACTTCCAGCCCAAAGCCCCACCTCAATATATCGGGCACCCATGTGGTGCTTGTGTCTCTGCAGCGCTAGGTCCCGCTGCTCGCTGTCCACGAATCGAATGAGGGCCTCGCCATTTCTGCGGCCCTGGGCGTTGAGACAGAGCGCCACACCACCCCTGCGGAGCCAGTGTTGTTAGTGCCTCCTGGGTAGGCTTGCCCGTTTACCCTCCCATCCTGCCACACCCACCTGGCAATGTTGAGCCCTTTGAAGAATCGAGCCACATCCTGGTCTGACGACTGCCAGGGCAACCCACGGGCCCGGACTACAGTCTCATTGTCCACCACATCAGCCTTGCTGCTGTGAGGGCAGGTCATAGGATCAGAGCTGTCCAAACATTGTCACCCCCACCCCAGCTGCCACACTCACCAAGGCCCTGTCTCATATTTCTGCTTTACCACCTCTGGCTTCGAAAATAACTGACCTGAGAGGAGATGGCATGGGGGTCAGCAGGGTCTGGTGGAGGAAGGCTCCCCACCAAGCTCTGCAAAAATAGGACAGGTGAGGGAATTGAGGAGGTGACAGAGGGGTTTCCACCTTGTGCTCTCTTAGAGAAGGTCACAAGTCTGCAAGAGGACTCTGAGGAAGTAATGGGCATTCACCCAACCCTCACAGTAGGTGACAAGCAGTGCAAGAATCTTACCATTGGGCCCGTCAAGCAGGTGGAGAATAACAGCCACCATAGTCTTCACTTCCCAGACCCCAAAGTCATCTTCTGTAGGATCTGTTTCTAGTCCCAAGGCTACAGGCAGAGAAGTGACAACTGGAATCCAGGTCCATATGCCCCACGTCACCCCAAACACCCACAGATTCCTGGCCAATACTAGCTGTGGCCCAGTTCATACATGCACCTACAAGTCCTCAGACCAAACACAGACATGCCCACATTCCAAATGTATCCCAGCATAGATGCAGACATGGGTACCTTAAAGGATCGGGCCAAAAACATAGACTTGCCTACATTAATATAACCCATACAGGAGCATGCACATGCTTGGACAGATCAGCCACCCCTCCACCTTAATTCTGCTGGGTCACAGATACCCTGTGCCATGGTGCCCACTGTGAGGTCTCTGGGGGAGCAGGCGCTTGGATGCTGCATATGGAACTCTCTGCGGAGGTCGTAGAAGGAGAAGAAGGTGTCGGGGAGCACCAGGTTCTGGGAGCACATGGGAGTGGGGATGAATAGGTAAACTAAGGTCCTGCCCATCCCCACAACAACAGGGACCTTGGGAACCCAACCACCCATGTGCCCTCAATGGCATACCTTCCTGGAGGCCTCAGGGTGCAGAACCTGTCGCAACAGCTGCTGCCCATCAGTGCAAAGCACATAGGGGCCCCCGCCCAGCAGAGCCACATCCCCGCTCACCAGCTGTGAGAACTGGGGACAGGGAGTGGAGACTCAGACATAGATTCACAGCTAGGCAGGCTGAAACTGGGGGCAGGAGGAGGGAGGGACTCAGGCTGCAAAGCTGGTTCAGCAGGATGTTCCGCCCTACCCTGCCTGGGAAGTAGAAGGCCTTGCCCTATATCCCAGGCTCCTAATCCCCACCCCTGCCCTAGTCCACTGTCACCTCCTCTAGGCCAAAAGAGAACAGTCACACATAACCCAAGTCCCCATCAAACACACTCCAGGAGTCTGGAGCGGGGCCAGAGCAAACACCTGGTTGGAGTGAGGCAAGCAGGTGGGGAGGGGAGGGGCAAAGCAGGTTAAACCTGTCCTGGACCAGACACCACCCTCAGACAGGTGGGGGAGGTTCACACCTGCCCGAGGGCCAGAAGGCTCACGGTCAGCGGCAGCCCCGCCCCTCGGTCTGACCAACCCCAGAACAGGGAAACACCAAGGACAGAGCTTTACACTTGGACACTAGCAGCAGCCTGAGCTTTGACCCACACCCTATCGACCAACTGGCACTGAACTGTTTGCTTACAGAGGGGGTGGCACTCTGAAAGCTACTCAGCACGCTCCTGCCCTTTCCCTGCCAAGTCTGTGACACTTTTCAACTTAAGGCCGACAGAGCAAGGCACCCAGATTTTCTACAGCAGTCTCCCAAAAGAGCGGTAGGTTAAACCTGGAGCCCTTCTGTAACATGCTCAGATTCAACATCTTTATGTTTCCTCAGAACCAGAGTTGGAAGAGTTAAGAATCTATGCTTCTAAAGGACTCCCAGTCTTTACAACTCAGTCATGGGGTGAGTGTAGCAGTGCAGACAGGGAAAACAGCAGTGAGACTTGGCCAGGGTTGGGGTTGGGGGAGGCCTTATGCGCTCTGCAGGCAGGTAGCCACCAGGTACTGGGCGGACAGCACCCACGCCTGGCCAGTCGACTGGGACAGGCCTAAACCAGCCGCCCTCACCTAGCGGCGTCTGCCCCTGAGGCAGGCACCGCCCGACGCCCTCGCTCCAGCCGCTCCCAGGAGGGCGGGCGGCAGAGACCAAGTGATCTACCGCCAAACCTGAGCCCCTCGACCCTACTTCGGAGGCGTCGGGGCCTCGCTCCTCTGTTAGCGGGGAGGAGGAGGGAGACGAGGGAGACCTCGGGGGGGGGGGGAATCCCTCAGCCGCTATTGTCACCCCCTCGGCAGACGTAGATGTCTGCAAAGGTTGGAGAGTAAGGTGCCCCTGGGAATGGCCTAGCACGCGCTCACGCGGCAGTAGCTCAAAAGTTTCAAAGCAGACCCTGTCCTACTGTCCAGTGCCAGTGGGTCGCGGTGCTCCAGGCCTCGCCTCCTGCCCCCCTCCGCTTCCCACGCCGGGGTAGCGCCCCCGCCGCCCCACCGCCCACGCGGGGCCCCACGCTCACCTGCTGCAGCACCTTGTCCAGGGAGTCCGCCCGCGCTAGGCTGTCGGCGCTCAGTCCGCTCGCCTCGCGGCACTGTGCGCTCAGGGCAGCCGCCTCGGCGCGAACGAGCGACTTGTGCAGCGTCCCCACCTAAGGGCCCCGGAGGTAACCGGATGAGCCGCCGTCCCTCACAGGCCTCCGCGCGTACCGAGGGGGCCCGCCACCTCTTTCCATCATCCTACCTGTCGGCTACGCGGCTCCACCACTTGCCAAACTAGGAGGATTAAGTCGGTCTCGTCCGAGCCCAGGTCCGGCCCCAGCGCACCAGCCGTGGCCCCGAACAAAACGACCAGCGACTGGGGTCCGGGGCAGGGGTCGGTGGCCGAGTCTACGGCGGGATCAGGGCCCGGGGGCGGGGGCGGCGGGGGCGGCGGTGGAGTCATGGCCGCAGAGCAAGGGGGCGCTCGGCCACACGCACGCGGACCGACCTGGCGCACGCACGCACCGACCGACGGCAGACAGACGAGCTTGGGCGGGATCCGGTGTGTTGGGGGCGGCACCTGCGGCGGGGCTGGTGCAGGGGAAGCTGCAGAGACCCGCCCGCGGTGCCCTTCGGGGCTGGGCGGCGCGGCTGCCGGTCCCAGCCCACTCCGGCGAGTTACCTGCTGCCCCGAGGGCCACGTGATCGGGGCGGTCCCGGGAACCTCGCGGGAGGGCCAGAATCCTGCCCAGGAGGCAAGAACTCACTCCAGCGGGGGCGTGAGTTCGGCGGCTGGAGTCCCACCTCCCGGTGCGGTCCTGCGAGGCTCCTGGGACAAACCCATTCTTTCTCCCACTTCCTCTCCAGCGGGCACCATGAAAGAATGTGCGGGATCAGAGGCCTTTTCCATTCCGCGAGGGCCACGCGGGACCCGTGGAAGTCACCAGGAGGCAATCTGGGGGCTGTGGGGGTCGGCTTGGGGCTAGTGGAGGTCACTAAGGGTCAAAAGCCAACTGTGAGCGCTACCGGGTGTCTACTGGAAGCCGGTGGGAGAGACAGGCTGGGGAAAGGGAGGGCGGCGAAGATCAAGGGCTGGCAGAGCCGTGGGCGGTCGCGGAGATCCCAGGGCGGGACGTGCTCGTACAGGTGCTAGCGTCGGCGAAGGGCCGGTCAGTGTGGACGCCGGAGCTCAGGCCTTGGTGCCAGGCTGGGAGGCTCTCCCCTCAGACCCCGGGGGAGCCAGCCCACCAGCCCTTCCTGGGATTTGCCTGTCTGTTTTCTTCTTCCCCGGCAGGTACCCGCGCTGAGCTGTGAGCCCGCGCGTGCAGGCTGCAGAGTCTGCTGCCTCCCGGCCCAGCTCAGACTAGTCCCATGCACCACACGCAGTTTGGTGCGACCCCCTCACTGTTGTTTCCAGGCCGACCTGGGCACTCCCGATAGTTTTCCGTCTACTTAACTGTAATTAGTAATCTGGCGGGAGGCTATAGAGATACAGGGTGCCAAGGCTGAAGAACCCTGTGTTTGGAGAAGCGGGGCGCTACTACACATCAGTCTCGGATAAAAGGCAGACCAGAATCCGGGTGCGTCCCCGACTCACGCCCGAGGAAGGGAGTGAGTAGCCCGAGAACCCCGAGTGGACAGTGCGCCTCCCGGGTTCCCCACACAGTAGCAGAGGAACACGGAGACCGGATAGAGTGGAAAGCGGCCGCTGTGCTCAACCCCTCTCCCGACAGCCCACCCCTGGCCAGCCTCCTGGGCCCCGCCCCCACGATAAGCCAGGAATGCCAAATATTTGCTCTGGGAACCCAGCGAAACGGTGAGGCGAAGCCCCTCCCTTGCCCCCTCCGGTTCCGGAGCGTGCCTGCGTCAGGACGGGCTTTCCGGTGGGACACGCCCTTCCAAGTAGTTCCTTCTACCGGTCAGCCCCTCGTCCTGGCTGTTTAAACGGAAAGGCCGGCTGCACGCACCGGTTCCGTGAGGCGGAGCCCCGGCGTCCCTGCACGGCGATCTCGGTGCTACTGGAACAGTTGTCTACTCCCGGCGAGGCTTTCCCGTTCGCTCGCCGACTCTCGGGAGCGCTGTGAGATCCCTTGCTGTCCTGAGCCCGCTGGAAAGAAGCTGCTGCGCCCAGGTTCCCACTAGTGAACCCGAAGCACCGGGCTGGCAGAACTGCACGGCTCCGTCCAGGTCTGGTGCGCTCATCCAGCCATTCCCCATAGTAAAAATATTCCAGACCCTCACAGTCTTTGGGTTTTTGTTTTGTTTTGTGTTGTTTTGTCATATTTATTTGTGCCTGTGTGTAGGCGCGTGCGTGCTACAGCTCGTGTGTGTCGGTCAGAGGAAAACTTGTGAGAGTTGGATCCACCGAATGGATCCCGGGGATGGAACTCTGGCAAGCCCTCCTAGCACCCATGTTTGGCTTTTTGAGACTGGCTGTCATGTATCCGTGTACTCACTAAGTAGTGGGTAACTTGTAAATCTGATTTTCCTGCCTTGACATTCCAAGTGCTCGGGAAGCCAGCTAGGAGTGCCTCTGCGCTCAGAAGGTCTACTTTGCAAGTTCCAGACCGTAAATAAATAAAGCCAAAAAGATCAGTGGCTGAGTGTAGGCTCTCGACCACCCAAGAGGCTGGGACAGGAGTTTCAGGGCATCCCGAACTGCTAACTTAAGCAAAAATAAATGATCTTTAAAGTAATTATGTAGACAGACAGTGGTGGCTCGTGACTAATTCTAGAATTTGGGAGGTAGAGGCAGGTGGATCTCTAAGTTCAAGGCTAGCCTGCTCTATAGAGCCAGATCCAGGGCTAAACCGAGAAACCCTGTTTTGAAAAACGACACAATTGTTGATAGGGTCTGGAGAAATGGCCCAGTAGTTAAGAACACTGACGACTCTTCCATAGGACTCGGGTTCAATTCCCAGCACCCACAGTTCACAACTGTCTATAACTCAAGTTCCAGAGGATGTAGCTCCTCACACAACATACATACAGGCAAAACACCAGTAAACATGAAATAAATTTAAAAAATTAAAAAATATTTACAGCCAACTGTGGTAGTGTATGCCTTTAATCCCAGTAGAGACAGGTGGATCTTTGTGAGTTCAAGGCTAGCCTGGTCTAGGACAGCTCCAGGACAGCCTGCTTACAGAGACCCTGTCTCAAAACAAACAAACCAAGTGATGATGGGTCTTAGACCATCCTATCTTTCTCTCTCTGTATCCTTGGCTGTCCTGGACTCCTTTGTAGACCAGACTGTCCTCACACTCACAGAGATCCCCCTGCCTCTGCCCCCCAGAGTGCTGGGGTTACAGGCCTGCATGACTGTACCTTCCTGAACCCTATCATTTAATAGACAACTTTGCACTCCTTACCCTTCCCCATGAAGTGAATTTGTAACACTTCATAAATATATATTTTTTTAAAGATGGAATGGCAACATTGTAGTCCTTAGCTGGTCTGGAACTCACCAGGTTTGCCTAAAACTCAGAGATTTGCCTGCTTTGCTTTCTAAGCACTGGGAATAAAGGTGTGTGCCACCAGGGCTGGAGGGATGGCTCAGCAGTTAAGAGCACTGTCTGGCTGGGTGTGGGGGCATGCTTTTAATCCCAGCACTCAGGAGGCAGAGGCAGGCAGATTGCTGTGAGTTAGAGGCCAGCCTGGTGTAGAAAGCAGTTCCAGGACAGCCAAGACTAGAGAGAGAAATGGTGTCTGGGGGTGGGGGGTGACCACTGGCTGCTCTTCTAGGGGGTCCTGAGTTCAATTCCCAGCAACCACATGGTGGCTCACAACCATCTGTACTGGGATCTGATCCCCTCTTTTGGCATGCAGGCATACATGCAAAAAGAGCATTCATATATGTAAAGTAAATAAATCTTAGGAAAAAAAATGGTGTGCACCCTATGGCAGGATCATTGATTGTGCCAATCCTCAAGGGCAGGGATTCCACACACTATTCTGGGGGCTGTCAAGGCCTGTGAATTAATTAATCATCTTGTTGCTTGTTTTCTTCTTTCTTTCTTTTTTCCCACAGTACCGGAACTTGCTTTGTAGACCAGGCTGGCCTCAAACTCCTAGAGAGCTGCCTATCTATGCCTCCCCAGTGTTTGGGATTAAAAGCATGTGACACCATGCCTGGTGGCCTTTTCTTCTTCTTCTTCTTCTTCTTCTTCTTCTTCTTCTTCTTCTTCTT
>NW_026596034.1:22527137-22558717 GCF_907164565.1 Psammomys obesus
CTTCTTCTTCTTCTTCTTCTTCTTCTTCTTCTTCTTCTTCTTCTTCTATTTGTTATTTTTTTTAATTTAATGTGTATGAATGTTTTGGCTACAAGCATATATGTATACCATGTGTGTGCCTGATGCCCACAGCAATCAGAAGGTGTTGGATTTCCTGGAACTGGAGTTGATGATTGTGAGTCACTTGTGGGTGCTAGGAATTGAATCAGGGTCCTCAGCAAGAACAACAATGCTCTGTTGAGTCATCTCTTCAGTCCTGTTTCTGCTCTTTATTCTAGCAGTAAGCTCCTTTGGACCATGGGGCCTTCTCTCATTTCTGTGTGTGTGTTTATCTATCTATACATACACCTACACACCAGAAGCATCAAGATCCCTTTAAAGATGGTAGTGAGCCACCATGTGGTTGCTGGAAATTGAACTCAGGACCTCTGGAAGAGCAGCCGGAGTTCTCGTCTTCCCTGCCCTCCTCCCCCATGGGCCCTTTTATTTCCTGGCTTTTCCTTGAGCCCACATCTCTTCTTCCTCGGTATCTTCACCTCTCAAAGCATCTCCTTCTTTACTCGGGCTCCTCTATGCAGTCTGAGATTTCTGTGCTGATGGAGGTCCTAGCCCCAGTCAGTCCTCACTCTTCTGCTTCTTTGTTGGGTGACTGATGAAGGAGTGAATACCAGCAGAGATAGTGAGTCCTATCCCAAACTGCACTCTATGCAGAAGAGGCCATGTTTCAAGGGAGTGCACGCGAGGCCCTTCGAAAAATACAGTCTGTCCACTTTGACTCTCAGGGGTGGGGTGGGGGATGTTGGCGCAACCTTTCCTTTGTTGTTTGATTTTTCGAGACAGGGTTTGTCTGTGTAGCCCTGGTTGTCTTGGATCTCACTCGGTAGACTCCGCCTGCCTCTGCCTCCCAAGTGCTGGGATTAAAGGCATGTGTCACCACAGTCTGGCCGGCACAACCTTTTATGCTAACAGGAGTGGTAAGAAAGCGACCTCTTCTCTCCCTTTTTGACCATAGGAAAAACAAATCCTTCGATAGAACAAGATTCAACTAGAGGATCATTTCTCTCCCTCAGCTGCTTCCGGCAAACCTCATTTCCAAAGGTCTCCTGGGTAATTAGAAATAGCCAGTCCACCCAAGTTTTTCAACTCCGAGTCATTGCATAATCGCTTAATGCCACCAGAGGGCGCGCTGACCCTGTGGCTTTAACCTATTTGAGAGACGGGGGTTGGGAGGTACAGTGGTCCGCAGGCGATAACCAGGGCAGAGAGGGAGTGCCTTGATGCTATCAGCCAAGCGTGGTTCCCTCTGTCTGCGTGTTCCTCCTGAGACACGGGATTTAATGGACTGGTTTGCAATCTCATACATTTATATAGTGCTTACCCACATCCGTGTACCCACTCCACCCCTCCTCCGCCAAAGTCTTCCTTGTCTTCTGCTTTGTCTGCGACCCACTAACCCACTATAGACATCTATACAGCCACCAGCACGGACATAGATATCAACTGAAGCATTAGCAACTCACCGGTGACTACATCCCTGAAGACAATGACATTATCCCTCAACTGCGTGAGTTCGAGGCCAGCCTGGTCTACAGAGCGAGTTCCAGGACAGCCAGGGCTACGCAGAGAAACCCCGTCTCAACAACAACAACAACAACAAAGTCCCACTTCCTATCTTGCTGTAGAAACTAAGCATGATCGGCTTTAACATGGGTCAGCTGTTTACTAAGAAGAGGGAAGGAAGAGGTGAAGGGTGGAACTGAAATCTTGGGACTAAGCAGTGTCCCGAGGGTACAATAGGCCTTCAGAGGGAAGTGTGTGGAGGGTCATTTCTCAAACGCACTGGTCAACTTTACCCCACTAGGTTGCCATATTACCAGTGTTGAGCCTTCGCCCAGTCTGCCCGGGACCCAGCTCCTGGCTCTTGTTTCCTGAGTTCCCAGGTTTGCGTGGACAGGAGATAAAGTGCCAACCTGAGGTGGTTTTTTTGTTTGTTTGTTTGTTTTTGTTTGTTTTGTTTTGTTTTTTTGTTTTCTGTTTTTCGAGACAGGGTTTCTCTGTGTAGCCTTGGCTCTCCTGGACTTGCTTTGTAGACCAGGCTGGCCTCGAACTGATACAGATCCACCTGCCTCCGCCTCCTGAGTGCTGGGACTAAAGGTGTGCATCACCACACCCGGCTCTACCGGAGGTCCCGAACCCTGTTCCTTGCAGGGGAAACTTAAAAAATAGATGGCTCAGGGTTTCAGATTAAAACCGCTTCCGCTAACTCTCCTTCATGGGCTGCACTTGCCAGATCGATCGACAGACCCTTCGTCTGGAACAGGATAATTTGGCTTCTCCCGGGCCCGTTTCTGGGGTCCCACCTGCATTTCTACTGTCTAGGCAGACAGTAAAAGTTCTGTAGGCAGGGGGGAGCGAGCCCAGGTGCCCCTGGGAATGCCAGCGTGAAGGCTGTGTGAGGGCTCCGGACAGCTGCTGGTCACCTGAGTTCCAAGAACGAACCAACCACCCAGGGCTCCCTTCCTCTCTTCTTGCTTTCAGAGAGGATGTTCAGACACAGCAAACGATAAACCTGTTTCCAGCCCTTTCGGGTGTGGGAGGCCCAGGAATCAGAAATGAGGACCACCTGAGCGAGTACCAGGGACTGTGTTGGGTACAAGGTGAGGTGGGCCGCCTCCTAACAGTCTGATAGCCGCGTGGTAGCGGGGAGCCAAGCGGCGCCCAGCGGCCGATCGATGCGTTCGGCGCGCAGCACAGTCTAGCAAGCCCAGGGGTGGGCAAGGGCGGGTGGTGAGCTTGGGTGGGAGGGACGCTCGTTCCAATTGGTAGAGCCTTAGCAAGAGGCGGGTCCTAATTGACTGGTGGCTGCGAGCGGTGGGTTAAGCGCAACGCTGCGGCCCCGGCCTAGGCAGGATCCCTAAGCACTGAAGCCGCCCTTGGACATGCTGCCACAGTCTCACGCCATGGACTGCCACCTCTGCACTTGTCGCGCGACCCAGCTCCGGAGTGGCCTCCTGTTCCCCCTGCTTCTGCTAATGATGCTGGCAGACCTGGCGCTCCCGGCCCAACGTCACCCCCCGGTGGTGCTGGGTGAGACTCTAGAGCGGTGGGGTGGTGGGCGGATCTTGTGCAGGATCCTGTGCAGCCAGGAGCTGCTGGGCCGACTTCTCCGTTGTGCATCTGCTTTAAGCACGGAGCCCAGAGCGTTTTGGTGTCTAATCTGGGACGGGTCGGTTAGCCCATCTCCCGCCGTGCTGGGCACGGGTGTGGTCAGCCACCCTCTAAAACGTGGAAGTATGTCCGATTTCCCATTCCACCTATCCGCATCAGCTCCAAGCCTTGCCTCACCATGCCCCCATTTCTTAGCTGGAAAGACTGAGGCAGTTTAACTCTACCTCAGAGGACTCCTAGGTAGTCTCAGTATTGGTCTGAGTCTGCCTAGGAGGCATTACCCCTGTCTCCCTTCTGCATTTTACAGAGCATGGCTGACAGCAAGTGCTATCTTGGCTGACCACCAAGATCATTTCCCTTTGCTCTAACTTATGAAGTGGATGGCATTGACTTTTGAGGAGAAGGCCTAAGGGAAACAGGATGGCTAAGGGAAGGCTGAGGAAGCATTGGGAAGACAGCCTTGAACGGGTGTTAAGGGACTCCAAGAGCATGCATGCTTCTACTCTCTTTCCTGCCAGACCTGGTTACTCCAGGCTGTGTTGAGGCCAGGTGAAACTCCCTGCTCACTCACTCTTTGGTCCCGGACCTGGTCCCTAAACAGGAATGACAATGTTTCCTTGTGGTAATAGGCCAGGTTAAAATCTCCAGGAGTCTTAGGTGCCCCATTCAGCTCACGGCTGTCATCTTGAACTGGTTTTCCTGTCCAGCCAGGACTCCTGAGATTAGAGACATGTTGAAGCATATGTTATATTTACTCAACTGGAGACTAAGTTCCTGTGCTTTTTCTTTGGGGATTTCTTGTTTTCGATTGATTTAAGACAGGGCTTCTCTGCCTAACAGCCTTGACGGTTCTGGAACTCACTTTGTAGAGCAGGCTGGCTTTTGAACTCGGAGATCCGCCTGCCTCTGCCTCCTGAATGCTGAGATTAAGGGCCTCCGTGCCACCTTGACCAGCTGCTGGGAATATTTAAGTTTGTGGTACTGAAGATCATAGAAGGAAATTGTTGTCAGGCAAAGGGGTTCCTGGAAGTCTCAATAGGCATTCTAAATTAGGTATGGTGGTGCGTGCTTTTGATCCCAGTGCTCAGGAGGCAGAGGCAAAGGCAGGCTTATCTGAGTTCAAGTCCATCCTAGTCTATAAAGCAAGTTCCAAGACAGCCAGGACTATACAAAGAAACCCTGTCCATTTTTTATTTTTGAGACACTGTTTCTCTGTGTAGCCCTTGCTGTCCTGGAACTCTCTTTGTAGACCATGTTGGCCTTGAACTCAGATATCTACCTGCCTCTGCCTCCCAAGTGCTGGCATTAATGGCATACACCATCTCGCCTGGCTGAGAACTCCTGTCTTGAAAACCAAAACAAACAAGCAAATTAGGCATTTTAGGTCAGGAAATGGTATGAGGGATTCTGGACGTAGGTTCATTTTGAGATTTTTACATCATCCCTGCCTTTCCCAAGCTTCCTGAATGGTAGTAACAATGGCTCTCAGAGATGAGGTCTATGTTGGGTAACTCAGCCTGGATGGGAGGATGCAATGTGTGCCGGAACAAAGGTTGGTCACAAGATGGTTCCAGGCTGGTTGGAGTGGAACTGGGGGGAGGCGGGGGCATGGGTGGTGTAGAGCTTGTGATTTATTGGGTCATCTGGACTTTTACCCTGGGGGCCAGGTTGAAGAAGTCACATATGAGCCTAAGGAGTTCTAAGAATTGAACTTGGCATTGGGACAAAGGGACAAATGCAATCTCTGACCACCTCAATGTTTGTCACTTTTTTTTTTTTTAAAGGCAGGGTCTCACTCTGTAGCCCTGTCCTCTCTTTGTGGACCAGACTGGCCTTGAACTCAGAGATCTGCCTGCCTCTGCTTCCCTAGTGCTGGGATTAAAGACTCGTACCGCCACCATGGCTGCTTGTTTGCCACATTTTTTTTTTTTTTTTTTTACTAACTGCACTCCAGTCCTTTATTTATTCCACAGGGCTCCAGACACCTGATTCTCAATCTGCCCATCTTTTCAAGGATCGAGGCTGCTGTTGTTGACTCAGGCCAGAGAGAGCTGTTTCTGGGCACAAAGTGTGGATCCTGAATTAGTGGTAGAGGCAGCAAAACTCAGAAAAATTGATCCTGAGGCCTGGGGATGAGACCTTAGGCATCATTTGCACCCTTCTCAGCCTCAGTCTTCCCATCTGTTAAATGAATAAAGAGGACCTGCAAGAAAGCTCAGTGACCAACAAGTAAAGGGATAGGTAGGCAGGTAGGCAGGTAGATGCAAGCAAGCTGGTTGCAGAGGTGATGGTGGTGGCTCACACCTTTAATCCCAGCACTCAGGGGGGCAGAGGCAGGAAGATTCTTGTGAGTTTGAGGCCAGCCTGGTCTATAAAGGAAGTCCAGGACAGCTAGACAAGGCTACAGAACTTGTCGACCCTCCCTCCTCCCCCCCCAAAAAAGAGTGCTCAGTGGGTAAAGGGGTAAGTGTCCTCCAGCTTCCACACATATGCTGTGTTGTGCTCTTATCTTACCCCTACACACACACACACACACACACATTAAGTCAACGTAATTTTAAGTTTTGTGTGAAGGTAAAGATGGCTTCCCAGTGTAAAAGTTCTGTATGTGGCTCTCGTCCATGTCTCGGGCACCACGTATCTCAAGAAGGGGCCATTGCTATTTTTGGAGGCCACACAGACCGACCAGGGCAAAGGGTGTCTGCTAGCTTCCTCTTTCACCCATTTCCCCTTCGGTCGATGGAGACATTGACCAGTTCACATGCCCAGTTCACAGGCACATCAGGTGAAGGCTCCCATGCTGGGAATTTCCTGCCTCACACACACACAGTGTCTCACCTGTTTCCCAAGACACTCTGAAGACACTGGGATAACCACTCAGGCCAGGACATGTGCCGGGTTCAGAGTCCCTGGTGAGGAGAGCTAAGTGGCGCCGTACAGTGACCGTAGATCTTAGAGGAGGTTGTCGCACTGGTTGTTAGGCCCAGCACTCTGGAGGCAGAGACAGGTGGATCTCTGAGCTCCAGGCCAGCCTGGTTTACAGAGCAAGTTCCAGGATAGCCAGGGCTACACAAATAAACCTTTGGGGGGTGGGGGAGAAGAGGGAAGGGGTTGTTTGTCTTTATGAACTGCACAGAGCATAGCCTATAGGAGGTAGCTGCAGTCTGTAAGGTTAATGGGAGTAGATCATGGGGATTTAAATACTGGAAATTTAAGGGATGGGTGTGAGCTTGGGCCCTAGGGTTTGTGTGGACCAAAGAGATTGACAAGGGTCAATCCAGTCATGCTTGAAACGTGGTCACACACCCTGGCCTGTGGCTTGTATGGCATGTTATTGCAGGTTAGCCATCTGCTGTGGGACACCTCTCAACCTGTTAAGGTTTTCCACAGGACCTACCCTCTGGAACTTTGCTGGCCTTTAGCAATGCCTAAGGGCCTTGGTAGGCTTGCTGGTACCATTGTAAGCTTCTCTCATTTGTGTTTTTTATCACGACTTTCTTCCCACAAGCCTGTAATCCCAGCATTTGGCTGGTTGGAGGCTGGAAAAGCATGCTTTTGATGTCAGCAAGACCCTGTCTCAAAACAAAAACATAAGACATTGCCTCTAGATTTAATTTTTGGCCTACTACTCTGTCTTGTGTCCCACTGCTTGAAAGATAGATAAGACCCAGCTTTTCTTTTCAGCCTGGTTTATGCTTGGAGGGTACATATCAAATATCAGGCTGACCACATGTTGGAGGTTTTGGAAAAAACTCCCATGAGCCTCAGACCCCCTCTTAGTTAGAATCTGATCCGGGTCCATTACTTTAGAAACCATCTGTAGTTGTGGGGACAAACCAGGCAGAGATATCAGAGATCCACGGCCTCTTAGGGAAGTGACTCTGGCTTGAATTCCCTTCTGAATGGCCTACATGGAAGTTCCAGCGGAGATCTAGGGAAGTTATTTTTATCTCATAGCACTGGGGAGAGTCTGCTGGCAGGCCTCTTTCCCATTAACGCAGCTCTTCTTTCTGTTTGTTTTGAAACAGGATCTCATTATGTAGCCCAGGTTGGGTTAGCAGTCACTTGATCCTCCTGCCTCAGCCTCCCAGGTTTACAGGTATCCATCACCATGCCTGGCTAGCAGCAGCTTTTCTATATGACAAGGTGTCCTGGCCTCTCTGTCCAGCTTCCCTGTTTCTGATTTTCCCAACCCTGGCATTGTGCTTCTGTTTCAGAGTGGGACTGCAAAGTCGGGCCAGAGTAGAGGTGTTCTTTTCTTTGGGTGACTCTTTTGCAGACTGCGAGGTTCTTGGGGTCTCCAGCCTGCCACGGCCTGGGCCCATGCCTGTCTTTCACTTCTGTAGTGCCTGGTGACTTGGGGAACCAGCTGGAAGCAAAGCTGGATAAGCCGAAGGTGGTCCACTACCTTTGCTTCAAGAGGACGGACAGCTACTTCACACTGTGGCTGAACCTTGAGCTGCTTCTGCCTGTTATCATCGACTGCTGGATCGACAACATCAGGTGAGGGCTGGTGTACCCAGGTTGGGGGGGGGCACTCATCTACGGGGCCTAGAGAGGCCTTCAAAGTCCCGTGAGTCTGTGTCCTCATTCCTCAACAGGTGGAGGTGACCTCTCTCTTCTAGGTCTGTAGCCCTTGATCTGGTCTGGCCTGCTTGGCACTATCTATACACTCTCAGAAGCATGGTTTTCTTTTTCTTCCTGCTGCTTCCGGTCCTCCCTTCTCTAGTTCAGCCATTGCGTCATAGACTCAGGTTTTTGTTTTTGTTTTTGCCTCGCTCCTATTCACAGATTCAGTATGGCTCCCCTCCTTTCTTTGCCTGGTCTTGGCTAGAGCTGCCTGTTCTTCCCCCTATATGTCTGTATCTTTGCATGTTGTAATATGCAAACATGGGGACTCTGATTTTATAGTCTTTACTGAGTAAATCCCCTCCCATTCACCCTTTAAAGCCTGGCTGTTGAGCTGACTCAGTGACTGAGGGCCGTACCTGCTATTGCAGAGAACCCTACAGCAGCGGTCCTCGACCTTCCTGGCGCTGTGACCCTCTAACACAGTTTTTCATGTTATAGTGACCCCTCCCACCTGTAAAATTATTTCACTGCTACTTCATAACTGTAATTTTGCAACTGTTCTGAGCCACAGTGTAAATATCTGATATGCAGGATATCTGATATGCAACCCTAAAGGGGGTCACAGCCCACAGGTTAAGAACCATTGCCCTAGAGGGTTGGTTCCTGGCACCCACATGGTAGTTTTAACGTCAATATCTGGGAATCTGATGCCCACTTCTGTTTGTTTGGTTTTTTGGGGGAGGGCCAGTGCACACATATATAGAGGCCATACATTCATGAAAACACACGAAATACTGAAAATACAAAAATACTGAATACACATAAAATGAAAAATGTTAAAAACATCTCAAAAAAAAATCAACCCAAAAAACCTGCTGGTGGTGCAGGCCTATAATCTCATTGCTTTGGGAGCCTGAGGAAGACTGTAGGCTCCAATCTATACTTTGTCTCCAAAAGCCACCGTTCCCCAAATAAGCTCAACTTTATTCCCTACTTAAAATCTCTCCTGCCATCACTTTTCTCCAGGCCCCATACATGTTCTTTTTAACTCTCACCAAGTATCAAATTATGTTGTTTTACAAAATTCAATATAGGAAATTTAAATTTTTTCTGTTATAAAGTGTTGTTATTATTTTATTTTGTTTTTGTTTTTGTTTTTTGAGATAGGGTTTCTCTGTGTAGCTTTGGCTGTCCTGGACTTGCTTTGTAGACCAAGCTGGCCTTGAACTTACAGAGCTCCGCCTGCCTCTGCCTCCCTGAGTGCTGGTATCACAGGTGTGCACCATTGCGCCCTGCTTAAAGTGAAGTTTTTTACCAACAGAGTGTGATAGATCAAAAACTTCCCATCCTTAAAAAAACCTACCTATCTACCTACCTACCTATCTATCTATCTATCTATCTATCTGTCTGTCTGTCTGTCTGTCTGTCTGTCTGTCTATCTATCATATAGGGATATCGGTATGGGGGTCAGAGGACAACTTGTAGAAATCATCTTCTCACTTTCTACCATGTGATCCCCAGAGAATGAACTCAGGTTGTCAGACTTGGCAGCAGGACCCTTAACCTGCTGAGCCATCTCACTTTTCATGTTATAATATAATCAACCCAAACCTCATCGGTTACTAGCCACAGGTATGTTTGTAAACTATAAATGAAGCGGGTATGGTGGCATGTATAAAATCCCAGCATTTGGGAGGGAGGCTGAGGCAGGAGGATTGTCACAAATTTGAGGCCAGCTTAGGTGACTGAATGGGTACCAGCCAGCATTAAGTAGCAAGACCCCCTGTCAAGACCCAAAACAAACACAGACAGAAAAAAATTGATTTCCCTTTTGTGCAAACAGATCAGTGGTGCTCAGGGGACAAAGTTAAGGGGTATATGAAATAAACATTTTAGTTGGATGGCAGAGGATTTAATTGTCTCAGGGATTTTTTTGTTTGTTTGTTTTTTGCTTTTATTTTTCGAGGCGTGGTTTCTCCGTGTAGCTCTGGCTGTCCTAGAACTGTAAACCAGGCTGGCCTCAAACTCACAAAGATATGCCTACCTCTGCCCTCTGAGTGCTGGGATTAAAGGTGTGTATCGCCACCTCCCGGCAGGTAATTTTTTTTAATCTTCTATTTTGACAGTTTCATACATATACCATGTGTCTTTGAAAACTGGCTTTTAGGTTTACTTTATTTTTTAAGGGTTGGATTGTCTTACCTGTGTGTGTATATGTTCACTGCATGCGAGCTGCAGAGGTGAGAGAAAGGCATCAGTCTACCAGAACCGAAGTAATGGTTCTGAGCTACCAGGGAATTGATGCTGGGAATTGAACCTAGGTATTCTGCGAGAGAGCCATCTCTCTAGTCTCCTTTTCTTTCTTTCTTCTTTTCTTTTTTTTAAAATGTTTTTCTTAATTGTATGTTTATGGTTGTTTTCCCTCTGTGGTTGGCTGTGCACCACACGTGTGTAGTACTGTAGAGGCCAGAAGAGGGTGTCAGATTCTCTATGGCTGTCTTGGAGCTCACTGTGTAGAACAGGATGGCCTCCAACTCACAGAGATGCCCCTACTTCTGCCTCCCAAGTGCTGGAACTAAAGGCCTGGGCTACTATACTTGGCTTATACAGTGTTTCTTAATCATATTCACCTCCTCCCAAAGATATCCCTTTCCCACCTTCATACCATCTCCTTTTTATTTTTGTAAAGATTTATTTGTTTTTATTTTACGTGTATGGGAGTTTTGCCTTCATGCGTGTCTATGTACCATATGCATGCATTTCCTAAGAAAGCCACAAGGAGGTGTTAGGTCCCTTGGAACTGGAGTTACAGATGATTGTTAGCTGCCCTGCATGGGTGCAGGGGACTGAACCAGGGAGCTCTGCAAGAGCAGCCAGCGGGGGTGGTCTTCTTCTTCTTTTAGAATTATTTTATTTTATGTGTATGTGTGTTTCTCTTCAGTGTACATGCCTGATGCCTGCAAAGGCCAGAGGGTCTTGGATCCCCTGGAACTATAGTTGCTGATTAGTATGAATGGCCCCATGAATGCTGGGAATCGAATCTAGGTCGGTCATCTGGAGGATCAGCCAGAGCTCTTAATCTATGAGCCACCTCCTCAGCCCATGTCCTCTTCTTTAATTTTCTTTTCTTTTTTTTTTTTTTTTTTTTAAGAAAATTACACTTATTTACACCTGAGAAAATGGTTCTCTACCATGTTGCTTGCAGGGATTTGAACTCAGGTCTTCAGGTTTGTCAACAAGTATCTTTATCCACTGAGCCAGCTTGCTGCCTTATCTTTATTTTCTTGGCTTTCCTCCTCTTAATAATCCAATCAGTTCAGTTAGTTCTGCCTACTGGAGTGTTTGCTAATCAACAGCCATGTGATGCCCAGAAGATAGCATTTCACAGTACTCTTTCCAACTTCCTCCTCTTCTTACATCCTTTCTTCTCCCTCTTCTATGGTGTTTCCTGAGCCTTGGGGGGTGTTGTTAATAGATGTCTCATTTAGAACTGAGCTCTCAGTAGTTACTTATTCTCAGCACTCTGACCAGTTATGATTCTCTGCATTAATCCTGCCCACTACGGAAGAAGTTTCTCTGGCCTGGCTGAGCAACACTAATTTAATGCCCATAATCATAAATATCTAAAAGACAGTTTGACAGACAACATGCTCATTTAGCAAAACAGAAGTTCGTTCTCTGCTAGTGCCTGTGACTTCTCAGGCCATGGGCTTTTTAGCAGGTTTCTAGTGCCAGGCTTGAATTCCCTTCTATTGAATGGGCCTCAGATACAATAAAAAAAAAAAAAAAAAAAAAAAGTGGTTGGTTAGCCATATAACCCTCATGCCACTATTACATCAGTGGACACATCTTGCCGTAGGACAGTATTGCAGCTTTCAGGCTTCGCCCAGCTGGTTTATACCATTGATGACCTTTCTTTCTCTCTCTCTTTCTTTCTTTTTTCCTTGTTTTTTTTTTTTTTGAGACAGGGTCTCTCTGTGTAGCCTTGGCTGTCCTGGACCCGCCTGCCTCTGCCTTCCTGAGTGCTGGGATCACATGTGCGCATTGGCGCACCCAGCTCGCCATTGCTGGCTTTTCTCCCTCGGTGGCTTGTGTAGCACCATCCAGTACTGTGAAATCTAGCTATCAGGAAGGAAGTCTCCAGGTCAGGTCTCGCTTTAATCTGCTATGCCTAGCAAACAAAGAACACAGTGTCTTTAGCAATAGGGCCTTGCCATGTAGTCATAGAGGGCAACCAGAAGCAGTGGCAATGGTCTCTGTTGTTTTCATGGCCTCTACGGCCTCCTTGACCAAAAATGTGTAAGGAGTAATTTTCATTTAAATCCATCTCTCCTGGGGGAAGCATTTTCTACCCATCCAGAGGACCTGTGTTCAGACTTCCTTTTATTAAGAATTATATATAATTTTGGTTTTTTTTGAGACAGGGTTTCTCTGTGTAGCCTTGGCTGCCCTGGATTCACTTTGTAAACCAGACTGGCCTCAAATTTACAGAAATCTGCCCTCCTCTGCCTTCCAGAGTGCTAGGATTACAGGCGTGTAACACTGCGCCTGGCTAAGAATGATATATTTTAATCATACAAAGAAGTGGGTTTTATAGGATTTTTTTATGGGTCCTTAGTTTTGCCATCCCTAATCTCTCTTCTTTGCCTATCCACACATACTTGTATGTGCTGTGTTATATCCTGCTTATTTTATGGAACTAGGGATTGAATGCAGAGATTTTTTTTTTTGGTATTGTTTTTGTTTTTTAATTTTGTTTTGTTTGTTTGTTTTTTATTGCCTGTATGTGTCTACCAGACTGTTGTGGTGGTCAGAGTCAGTTCCTGCCTTCTATTTTGTGTATTCCAGGTTAGTTAGCTGTCAGTTCTACTGTCGCCCATCTTACCTTAGAAGTGCTGGGATTACACTCATCCTACTTTTTTGTTTGTTTTTGTTTTTTGGGGGGGACAGGATTTTTCTGTGCAGACCTGGCTATCCTGGACTTACCTTGTAGACCAGGCTGGCCTCAAAACTCATAGAGATTTGCCTGCCTTTGCCTCCTTGAGTGCTGGGGTTACAGGCCTGTGCCACCAAGCCTGGCTTCTTTTGGGTTTTTTGTTTGTTTGTTTGTTTTTGAAACAGGGTTTCTGTGTAATAGCTCTGGAACATGGTTTGTGACCAGGCTGGCCTTGACCTCATAGAGATCCACCTGTCTCTGCCGGCGAGGTGCTGGGACTAAAGCTGGGCGCCACCAGCGCCCAGCAGTAAAAAAGACCAACAAAACAACAACATAAAGGGGGTTGATAAGGTGTCCTAGTAGATTAGATCACTTGCTCCTTTTGCAGAGGGCTTGCAGTTGAGTCTCATCACTCACACAGTGGCTCACAACTGTCATAACTCAGCTCCAAGGGTCCTGATGCCCTGCATGTGGTACACATATATACATGGAGGCAAAAAAAAAAAAAAATCATACTCACACAATTAGGTTTTTAAAAAAGGGATTTGAGACAGGATCTTGCTGTGTAGCTCAGGATGTGTAACTAGAACACGCTTGATTGAGGTCTGCACCATAAGGAAATCGATAAGTGATGAGTTTAATTTGGTCCCCAGGCACACTTTCGAGGTGGTATTGTTTTTAAATCTGCTTTAAGGAGGTGGGGGTGTAATCATGTTTAGGTCATAAATCACTTGTATATCATACATTATTAGGCTCTGGACTTGATCCCCAGAACCACAACAAAGCAAAATACAACAAACTTACTTTATAGATAAAGGGATCTGGAAGCTCAAAGAATTTATAAAACTGGCTACAGCCATCTCAATTCAGCTGATGAATCACAGAATCAGAATTCAAACTCAGAATTGTATTAATCTTTTTTTTTTTTTTTTGAGACTCAGTTTCTCTTTCTGGCTGTCCTGGAACTCGCTCTGTAGAGCAGGCTGGCCTCAAACTCAGAGTGCCTCAGGCTGCCTCTGCCTCCTGAGTGTTGGAACTAAAGGTGTGCACCACCACTGCCTGCCTGAATTGTATTAGTCTAAGGTCCTTTCCCAGACAGAGGTGTCTGAAGGCAGAGCATAGGTTTCTGTTTATTTTTGTGGGTTTGCTTTTTTTTTCTAGAGTTATTTTATGTATACGAGTATTTTGGTTATATATATATATGTATATGTGTGTGTGTGTGTGTGTGTGTACTTACTGTGTGTGCTGGGTGCTTGTGTAAGTCTGAAGATATCAGATCCCCTAGGACTGGGAATTACAGATAGTTGTAAGCCACCAGTGGGTGGCTTTGGGAATTGAACCTGGGTCCTCTGCAGGAGGAACAAATGCTCTTAAGAGCTAAGCCAAATCAAAGAAGATAGTTGGTGCCCCGTAAATATTTGGGCTGACTAGAACTTCATCAGCTCTTCCTGAGACCTGCTAGCCAATCTTCCAGGCACCCAGTCCTTCACTGTTGTTCTTGCTGCCCTCTTTGTTTACACTTTTTGGTGTGTGATTGCAGCTATTTCTGGGCTGTTGATCTCCATTTCTATTTCTGTCCTGGAGACATGTGGTTTCAGGTACTGCCAATGAAGGCACAGGTTGATGCTGATAGGAGCCTTCTCCTTTTGTCTTTGTTGCTTCTCTGACCTGTTTAGATTTTCATCTTGCACACAGCTAGCTGCTTTAGCTTTCCATCATAATTTTCTACACTTGGCTGGTTATTCACTGGAGAGAGTGGCCTGGGGCCCTATCATGTGATCAGTGTTATATCCTGTCAGTTTCTGTGACTGAGTTTTTTTTTTTTTTTTCTTCTTTTGAGACAGGGTTTCTCTGTGTGGCCCTGGGCATCCTGGAACTTGCTCTGTAGTCCAGGCTGATCCATCAGCTTCTGCCTCCTGAGTACTGTGATTAAAGGCGTGCTCCAGCGCCACTCGGCTCCCAAGTTGCTCTTCAAAGACTCAGTCGATCTTAAGCTGCAGTTGCCAAACACAGTAAAAGTTCTATCATTAAAAAAACAATCTTTAGAGCCAGAGAGTTTAGAGTGCCTGTTGAGGCTGGGACTAAAGGCATGTGCCAAACTGCCCGGAGGCTTTTTTTTTCTTATGTGTATGGATTTTCTGTCTGCCTGTACGTTTGTGTTCAGGTGTGTACAGCCCCTGGGGAGGCCAGGAAAGGTGGACGAACTGAAGTCATAGATGATTGTAGGTACTCGGACTTGAACCCTCGGTCTTCTGAAACAGCAACAAGTACTTTTAACCACTGAACTCTCTCTCCAGGCCTTTGTAACTGATCTTTAATGACAATAGGATTCAGGACCACTAACATATTCAGCTTTTCTGGGGCGTTTTTTTCCTCTGGTGTTTCCTATTACTTCTCCAGGTCTTGTCAACCCCTGATCTGAGGAAGGCAAGTAGAGCAGCCGTGTACTGCTCCGAGTTTGGTTTTTTTACTGCAACCACAGAAGCTATGACCTGATAATACCTTGAGTTAGGAGCTGCTAAATCTTTGGTAGTTAGACAGCAACAGAACATTAACAAAGGACTGCCCAGGAGATGACAGTCCCCATCACTGCATTTAGGAATGGGTGGCCACATCCTGGGTGTTGTGGCTGCCGGCAGGTCATCTGTCCTTGGATGGCTGAGCAGGTTCATTCCCTTCCTCTTTGGATGGCATGACTTCGGGGAGCCACTAGGGTCCAGTGTCCAGAGCAAATAGGATCCAGCTGAACCCATTTTGGTGTACAATACATGTTTTCTCCTGTCTCTCCCGACCTGCACCTATCTTTCCTCTGGGCCCTGTCCCACCTCTCTCCTACTCATCTGTGTAGAAGTTATAGATATTGAGACCCTGAGGTGGTCATGTCTGCTGTGTGCATTGCTCACCATCTGCTTTGCTCTGTAATGTGTTAGGAGGGGTGGAAGGTGCTGCCGACAAGACATACTGCCTAGTATGATGTTGATGACATGGCTGTAACTGGTGCTTCCATCTGTCTAGTTCAAGACCCTTGTTCTAGGCGAGGGGATGCCCAGAAAAGGGAATTTGCTTTGGCAGGGCCTCATGATTAGTCTCTGGAGTAAACCTTGATGGAGTTCTCATTTGGGTTTTTGTTATCTGAACTCTGTACTGTTGGGGTTTTTGTTTGCTTATTTGTTTGAGACAGGGTCTCTTACAGCCTAGGCTAGCCTCAAAGTTATACATAAAGGAAGATAACCTTGGCTGTCTGATCTTCCCAACGCTACCTCTCAAGTCCATGTCTGGCATTGATCAGTGTTTTATAAGCTTGCCTTAGTACTTTTTCATCCCCTTTCAACCTCTGACTGAACCAGGAAGTGAGACTGGAGTATGGCTAAGGGCACAGTATTGAGACACACTAAGCTTAGTGGTGCCAGTGAGTTACTGACTTGTCTTCTCCTAACAGGCTGATTTACAACAGAACATCTCGGGCCACCCAGTTTCCTGATGGTGTGGATGTTCGTGTCCCTGGCTTTGGGGAAACATTTTCTGTGGAGTTCCTAGACCCCAGCAAAAGGAATGTGGGTATGTAGCTTTTGCTCAGGCCCTCCAGGGCACGAGGCTGGGGATTCCAGCTGGGCCTCTAGAACATGGGAAGTACTGCATCACTTGGAAGGGGTAGCCTATAAGCTGTCTCTGATTAGTGGACACTAATTTATCTTACACTTCTTCTGGGAGACAGATGTCACTGTCTTTGTGGGTGTGGTGTGGGTGGCTAACATTGGTTATATTTTATGTAATTCTATGCCTTTCTGTCTGTAGGCTCCTATTTTTACACTATGGTGGAGAGCCTTGTGGGCTGGGGCTACACGCGGGGCGAAGACGTCCGAGGGGCTCCCTATGATTGGCGCCGAGCCCCGAGTAAGAGATCACTTGCATTTCATCCCCGAGGGGTTGGGAGGCAGGGATAAGGTAGTCTTGGGCACTAATAGGCCTTGGGTCCTCCCTACCTCTGGGCCTCTGGCCGACATCACCGCAGTGGCCGCAGCCACCAGCTCTGATCAGTCTTGCTTTGTCCTTCCTGTCATTCATCCCAGGATATCTGGACCTCTGAGTCTTGGCAGCAGCAGAGGCTAAGACCGAGGGGGGACACGGAGTCTCGTCCTCTCTTCCTGAACCTTTGGGGGAACTAGTTTGCTCCTACTTAGTTTCCCACACTCTCTGCACCCCTAGTCCTGGGTCTGGCCTATGGATTGGTCAGTGGTCCAGATCCCAGAACACTTCCTGCCTGACCCCTGCTTGGCTCTGGCCTGCAGATGAAAACGGGCCCTACTTCTTGGCCCTCCGAGAGATGATCGAGGAGATGTACCAGATGTATGGGGGCCCCGTGGTGCTGGTCGCCCACAGCATGGGCAACATGTACACGCTCTACTTTCTGCAGCGGCAACCACAGGCCTGGAAGGACAAGTACATCCGCGCCTTCATCTCACTGGGTGCGCCCTGGGGGGGCGTGGCCAAGACCCTGCGTGTCCTGGCGTCAGGTAAGCCCTACCCGTTCCTGTTCCGGGGTGGCTGTTCCAGGAACACTTTCTCATCCCTTCTGTGGCCTCAGTGCTGTGTCAACATCCTTCATGTCTCCTCCCTGAACTAACATTTTTCCTTCTCCAGAGTGATCTTCTATTTTAAATATCCGTTTTTGGGGGCCCAGTGGAAGGAGCTTACTGTGCAAGCCCAACAATTTCAGTTCAATTCCCAGAACGGGTAGGAGAAAGAGAGAACAACCTCCACAAAATTGTACTCTGACCTCAACATACAGGCTCATATGCTCATATGCATATCATATATACACCATAATTAATTAAAGACAAACAAATGTTTATTTTTTTCTCCTCAAAGAAAATCTAATGCAGTGGCTGGTGAGGTGGCTCAGCAGGTTAAGGCACTTGTTGCCAAGTCTGAGGACCTGGATTCAGTTCCCAGAACCCACATGGTAGAAGGAGAAAACCAACTTCCAGGAGTTGTCTTCTGACCTCCACGTGCATGCCGGAGCACTCAGATGAGGAGGGACACACACACACCCCTCTTTAAAAAAAAAAAAAAAAGTCAATAAAAATAAAATATAATTCTATTCCCAGGTTCTCCTCTCTAGTGGATAGCCCTTGTAATTTGTTTAATCTGCTGTAATCTTGTACACAGAGTGACATAACTGTTGCTCATTGCTTATGTGTACGGACACACGAACACACAGTTCTGTATACCTGGCTGGCAGAACCCAATTTCTGCCACAGTTCTTTGGACTCCCTTCTCAAGCCTTTCTCACCCCACCCCCACTTTGTGTCACAGGAGGAAGGCTGACTACCATATCCTATTTATGAGTTTCACCTGCCTCTGTGGGCAGAGCAGGGAGGAAGCAGGTGCAGGTCTGGCTGGGTCTGTTTGCCTGGTAGTTGGGAAAGTTGATCCTCTCTTGGCCCTTCTCCAGTCGCTTTGTGTTTTCATGACTGTAGGGCCCACCCTCTGTAGTCATGGGGCAGGGCCTCCTGGTACAGAAAGAAGCTGCCCTCCTTCCACCATGACTGAGTGGCAGCCTCAGGCCCCCTCACTTGGGGGCTGTGAACCAGGGCCATCTCAGAAGTCCTCAGACCTTCTTCCGGCCATCACTGGTAGCCTGACCTGCTTGATCATTATGATCAGGTCAGGTTTATAATCTCTCCCAGCAGTGATCCTGAACTGAGTGCAGAGTGAGCTCATGGCGTAGATGTTTAGATATGGTGAGGATTCTTCCCAGCCCTCTGCCCTGCCATTCCTGGGCCTACAGGAAAGAGATGTGGGTGCCTTTAGAATTTGATAGGGAGGCATAAGAATTCAGGCATTGGCCATCTCAAAGCTTCCCTGGAAAATCCCTTAAATTTTTGGCTCGGATGTTAGGAAACTGCTGTCAGCGCCAGAAATCCAGGGGTGGGAGAGATAGAAATCCACGAACTCCTAGGAGTTTCCTTTTCTCCAAGGATTCTAGTGGTCAGGTAGCAGGCAAAGCTACCCTGGGGCCAGCTGAAAGGCCTCCCCACTGTCAGTCAGCATTGGATAGTGGAGCAGCCTATCCTCAGCCCCTGAAAGTCTCGCTGGCTAAGGAGAAGAGCTGACCCCAGCTGTAGCTCCCCACCGCACTGCCTTGCTTCCAGCAGGACCCCTTCTGGGCCAGTGCACAGGCTCCTAAGTGGGTGGGATGAAATCAGATTGGCTGAATACTGGTCTGAGTCTAAGGAAGGCATGTATCAGTTCAAAGTGATAAAACAGGAAAAAACAACTTGACTTGCCGCTTCATCTTAGACAAAACTAGTGCCCACAGGCATGGCGGTACACACTTAGCAGAGGGCTTTACAGATGAGCAAACAATAACTCAAGGAGGGAGGGGAAGTGCTTTCTGAATCTTGGTTGAGGAAGTACAAGATATGCATGTATGTTTTTCACATACAGAAAAAAATTAGGAAAGAAAGAAAAATAAAGAAGAGCCAGTCATGTGTGGATTCGGGGAGGGGCTAACAGTCTAAGATTCTGCAGTATTGAGTGGGCCATTGTCTAGCTTGGTAAACCTGCTATCCACATAGTTCCCTCCCTGGGCGCAGGCTGATGGAGCTCTTTCCTTCCAGGGGACAACAATCGCATCCCTGTCATTCGAACACTGAAGATCCGGGAACAGCAGCGATCTGCCGTCTCTACCAGCTGGCTACTGCCATACAACCACACGTGGTCACATGAAAAGGTATTTGTGCACACACCCACGACTAACTACACACTCCGGGACTATCGCCGCTTCTTCCAGGACATCGGCTTCGAAGATGGTTGGCTCATGCGGCAGGACACAGAAGGGCTGGTTGAAGCCGCCATGCCACCTGGCGTGGAGCTGCACTGCCTCTATGGGACTGGTGTCCCCACGCCGGACTCTTTCTACTATGAGAACTTTCCTGACCGTGACCCAAAAATCTGCTTTGGTGATGGTGATGGCACAGTGAACCTGGAGAGTGTTCTGCAGTGCCAGGCCTGGCAGAGCCGCCAGGAGCACAAAGTCTCATTGCAGGAGTTGCCAGGAAGTGAACACATTGAGATGCTAGCCAATGCCACTACCTTGGCCTATTTGAAACGTGTGCTTCTTGAACCTTGATTCCTGTGCCAGGCTGGCTGGATGGCTAGACCACGGATCTGATCTTGTCCTCTGACTCTTCCGTGGCCTACGAGCTTGGCAAAGTTTGTGATCATCGTTCGAAGGCCTAACTTTTAGGCTGTAAGGCATTTGCCCAGGGGAATGCTATTTCTCGTCCTTCTTACGTAGAATAGCAGTGAAGAAGGAAGAAATAAGTGTGAACTCAAAGGACATTTGTTGGAAAGAATGCTGCTACTGATGGATTTGTGACCTCAGACTGGCTGTGTAGGCTGGATTGTTGGCTCCTCATCCCGGTCCCTAACTCAGGCCATGCAGTCCTTCTAGCTCCTGGTCTTTCCACTCTAGCCTACTCGGTCCTAACCTTCCTGTGACGGATGTTAGTTATTGAGCTGAAGTCCTGCCCTGGAAGGTTCCACAGTGACCCTCAGGTGACCTTCCCACACACTGGACTCAGGTAGCCTACTACGCTGGCTGTAGGTGGCTAGAGCTGCCGGCTTTCCTCTGACTTCACTGGTGGACATCCTGAGTGTGGGGTCTCCTGGATGCAGTCTGGCAACCTGCAGGCAGGGCAGCTGTGTGCTCCATGATTCCTCCAGGTCCTGGGATATTTACAGTCCACTCTACCTCTCACCTCTAGCAGCATCCTAGTTCTGAACTGGGCAGCAGAGGACCCCTCAATTCTGGGGGACATGTCCTAGGATTCCTGATCTTGGTGGTGATGCGGGTCCCAGTACTGAAGCTGGCTCTCTTGGTTCTGGGACTGTAGGTTAAGGAGAGTAGTGCCTAATGTCGTGACCTTCTAGCAAGGTACCTGGGAAGAAAGTGAGCTCAACGGAACCACCACGGGTGCTCAGAGCTTCCCTGAGCCTGCCTTGAGAACTCCACCACCATCTCGTACCCTGCTGTAGGGTCTTTGTACCAGCCACGTGGGCTGGCACAAGGCTTGGCACCTCTCAAGGTGGTAGAGTTCTTGCCCAACACTTGCTCCCATCAGGCAGCTGAGTGGGTTTTGTTTTGCAGAAAGTAGTGCAGAGATTTGAAAGGGCTTCTGAGAGAGCTAGGAGCTTACAGTTCCCAGCTAGGGTTTTCTGTTTGCCCTGGGATGCTGCATGGTCTCTGTGGCAGCAGGGATGGGGATTCTAAGGCCTGCCATCTGGGCCTACCATAGGGACAGTGAACCTGACTATAAGCTTGGGTCAGCTTTTTTTAGGTTGGGGTTCCAAAACCACTTTCAGGCTGGACTGCACTGCCTTCCCACAGTGCTTCTGGCACTGGACTTTGTTAAGCACATTCCCATCATCTATCCCTCACCTGAGTGGTAGGACTCCCATCTGGGGCCGTGAGCAAGTTGTACCTCGATTTTGGCAATAAAAGTATTCCGGATGCTGTAAGGTGCCTTGCCCTGCCCTCCCTGAGAGGAGGGAGCTGTGAAGTATGAAGGTGATGCAGAGGTGGGTGCTTGGTCCACGGCTTTACTGGGCTTATAGCATTATCCTCTGCTTTCGCTTTACCCTATGTCTTTGGAGTCAATTTCTCTCACCGGGACCAAGGAACAGACCCAGAACTGTGTCTCTTGGAGTTGGGCTCTTATTCTCACCCTGTTCTGTAGTTCAGTTCTCATATGATGCCCCAAAGCTGAAGGTGGTGATAAAGGATGATCCTGCAAATGACCCTGGCTGGGTTGCCTGGGCCCTGTCCTCCCTCAGCTGCTGGACTCAGTGTCCTCCGATGTGGTGATTCCCCACAGGCTCTAGAACAGGCAGGAGAACCGATCAGGGTGAGCTAAGAATGACAGGCTCAGCCTGGTTTTATTGTAACTGGGGCTAGACCAGGACTTCTGGAGTCTGGCCCAGATCACTTTACTTTAGCCATATTTAAGCACAGCATAATTTGGGGGCAGAGGATTCAGATAACAATTAACTCAGTCCCAAGTGCACAAACAATTTTAGACATGTTTACATCGAAGCTCTTTGCAAAGTACATATGGCTTCATTCGCAAGATCTTTTCTTTTTGACTAAGAGCAATGCTCAAGATAAGGGAAAATGACTGAGGTAAATATGCTTGCAGGAGTCTCAGGATTGGCCTGGCCCTAAGCTAACATAGAAGTCACTTAGGATGCTGGAAAGCAAAGTGGCATTACTCATAAGAATAGGTCTTATGAAAAAAAGGGGGGGGGGACTGGAGAGATGGCTCAGCGGTTAAGAGCACTGTCTGCTCTTCCAGAGCTCCTGAGTTCAATTCCCAGCAACCACATGGTGGCTCACAACCATCTATAATGGGATCTGATGCTCTTATGTCATGCAGGCATACATGCAAACAGAGCGTTCATAAGTATAAATAAATCTTAAAAAATAGGTCTTACGGCCTAAAAGCAGTGCTCAAGATTTAGGAGGAAAGAGTCTGCAATAAATAAATTCTGGGAGATATGGGCAGAGCCTGTCTCATCAGGCAGCAGAGGATCACCAGATTGTAAAACTAGATCATTGCTGGAAGAGCAGCTGCTTGTCACCTTACTCCAGCGAAGAGGTGAGATGTGTGTGTAACTGTCCTGGCTTCTCCATTGCTTATCTGTGTGCACAAGGCCTTCCTGCCCTCTACACTTTGAACTTAAAAGTTCATTTTAGGAAGTCAGCTTTCCTAGATTCAACATCGTATTTGCCTGCCTTCTGAGTCGGCACAGGGAGCCATAGAAAGAGATCAGGCACTGGCCTGCCAGAGCTTCATAAGGCTCCTTAGAGCTTTGCTTCAGATGATGGGAAACTGTTGCCAGCCTTGCAAAGCCAGGAGTGGAAGGCATGGAAATCCATGGATTCCAATGAGCTTTCCTATTCTCAAGGACTCTAGCAGGAAAGAGAGAGACATACAGACAGAAAGAGAGAGAGAGACTAGGTTAATATTGGGATGGGCAGAGAGGGATGAGCAGAGATGATGACTAAGAAATAGGGGCACATGGCGATGGACATTGGAGTGTCTGAGGTAGAGAAGCATGCAGAGGGTTTGGGTCCCAGCCTGAACTTTGTGGTGTTGAACCTGGGGCCACTGAAGATGGGTTAGGCTTTCCAGTGCTAGTTTCCCTTGAGTTGGCAACTCTAGGTGTCAATATATTCTTGTAGCCATTAGAGGGCGCTCTAAGCCTCGCTGTACAGGTATAAAGCATGGAAGAAGGGAGTTGGTCAAGAAAGAAGTGAAGGCACCCACCCACAAGCCCAGCTCTGGCACCTTAGGCCTAAGTGAAAGGTTGGTAACATGAAAAGAAGCCTCACTCCCTGGTCCCACCCAGCTCAACACTTACCTGCCCACCCATGCCATCTTTTGTGATGACCTTGTAGCCAGCTACCCACTCATTCTCTTTTTTAGCCCTACTAGCACCTCAATTCCATAGCTGCAGAGAAGGCATTCTACCAGCATCAGCCAATTTGCTTGGGTAGCATTTTGACCTCCCTGAGTCCCAGCTTCCTTATCTGATTAGTGAGGATAAATAAACATATCCTGCAGGGTGCGCCTGTAGGACAAGAGTGCTGATGTTGGAAAACATCTGATCCTCACCCACCTATTAAATTCCTGTCATTAGACTCCACCACGGTGCCAGATTTGGGGTTACAGCCTGTTCCCTATCAAACTAGGTTTAGCCATGTACCCTCAATAAACTGATAAAGGGAGTCAAGTTAATAATGAAAAGCAGAGGGGCTGGAGTGATGGCTCAGCGGTTAGGAACACTGACACTCTGATGACCGGGGTTCAATTCCCAGCACCCACATGGCAGCTCACACCTGTGCCTAACTCCAAGATTTGACACCCTCACACAGACATACATGCAAGCAAAACAAAACAAAACAAACAAACAAAAAAAACCAATGCACATAAAACAAAAACAATTTTTTTTAAAAACAGAAAAAGGAGATCTATTCAATGTGGTCACACTGGGATGAGGGAAAGATCCAATGACTGCTCCAAGTCTGTCTTTGGGGGTCCTGATTTGAGGATAGGGCTTACATTTTTTTTTTCTTTTTTCAGTCAGGGTTTCTTTGTGTAACAGTACTGGAACTCACCTTGTAGCTCAGGCTGGCCTGGATCTCAGAGATCACCTTCCTCTGCCTCCGGAGTGCTGAGAGTAAGGGTGACCACTGCCACCACCACCCAGGCTTTTCTTGTTTGGATTTGTTTTTGAGTTTTGTTTTGTTTTGTTTTGTTTTTTTGAGACAGAGTTTCTCTGTGTAGCCTCTACTCTGTAGCCCAGGCTGGCCTGGAATTCAAGTAATCTACCTGCCTTTGCCTCCCAGAGTGCTAGGATTAAAGGCGCTCTGGCTTCCAGGCTTTTGTCTTGTTGTTTTTGTTCTGAAACAGGTTCTAACTTACCTGCCCTTGAACTCACCTAGATCCAGCTTCCTCTGCCTTCCAGGCATTTAAAGGCGGGTGTGGCACTAAACCCTGATAATTTTTTAAGATTTTACTTTATGTGTACCTTTGCCTGCCTGCATTTATGTATGTGTACCACATGCCTGTTGGATCCCCAAGGACTGGGGTTACAGGTGGTTGTGAGGCACCATGTGGGTGCTGGGAATAGAATCCCCTTCCCTTGAGTGTGCTCTTAACTACTTAACTCTTAATAGGGCTTAAATCTTAAGCAAGAAACACAGAACCTAGGCATAGTTCCTTTTGAACTCCAAGTATGTCTTTTAAGGTCATCTGACAAGTTTTTGTCCTTTAAGGTCATCTGACAAGTTGTAAATTTTTCTCCAGGAGATAAGCCCCTCCTTTGGATGCTTCTGCCACTTCCTCTCCTAGCAAGAGAAAAATACTAATTTCTTGGGGTCCGTTTAAAGAAAGTCTGATAGCCCAAGTAGAAAGCACAACTGTTCCTTTAGAATAAATACATTTACTCCTATCAGACAGGTCCGTTAGAGGGTCCAGTGAAATGTAAAGACAAGAGGCCTTGAATTGAGCACCAGCGCCACCAGAGAAGAAGATAACCTAAAAGGAGATCGAGGAGCAACTAGTGAGAGGAAAAGGACAGGAGGCTGCAGCATTCCCAAGACAGTTAGGCGAGACTAGGACAAAGCCCTGGGGTGACTAAGGGAGCAAGAAGTAGCTGTGCCTTCCAGGGTCGAAGTGAGTCTGAACTGAAGTCCTGGGTTCCACAGACTGAAGGTGGGCCGTCATCTAGGTAGGGAGGCGGTCCACAGCTCTTTGTGTCAATTGTCCGGGGTCCTACCGGGTATGGAATTCCCATAAACGGCCGGGAAGAAAATGGAGTGTGGGGGCCCTTAAGAGCTCCTCGCTGCAGCATCCCTACGGGGAGCCTCAGAGGCTTCAAGTGACTTCATCCCCGATGGGGGTGACCGGACCCCGGTCACAGCCGGCGGGGGACCCCTGGGCCCCGCCTGCCGGAGGTGACTCACTCCCGGCCCGCGCATCGCCTCGGGCCCCGGCGCGCTCTGGTGCCCGGAAGCAACGCCGCCCGAGGAGGCCCCCCGCGCCGGTCCGGGCCGGGTCCCCAGGCGGCGCGCGCCGTCGCGAGCGGCTGCGAGTGACGTGGCGTGGGCGGGGCCTGAGCGGCTGCGGCGGCCGCGCGCCCGAGCATCCTGGCAGCCCCCGGCCACGAGGAGGTAACTGGCGAGGGGGAGAGAGGAGGTGAGGGGCCGGGGCCGGTTCGGGCCGGGCCCGGGGTCGGCTCGCGGGAGGCCGGGCGGGGGGGCTGGATGCGGGCCGGAAACCGCGTGGGGCGGAGGGCGCGCGCGAGACGCCACGGCTGAGAGGGGGACGCCGGGAGCGTGGAGCCGCGGTGGTGTGAGGGAGGCGCGCGCGCGCGCTCGCGCGTGTGTGTGTGCGTGCGTGTGTGTGAGGGAAGAGACCCCGGGTGGCTCTGGGAGCGTGCAAGGTCCCGAGGGTGAGGCGGACGGCGTGACGGTGAGTGCGAGGGAGGCCGTGTCCGACGGAAAAACCTAGGGCGTGAGCGGAAAAGCCGTGGGCGTGAGGGTGGCTCTGGCGTGTGTGCGACCCGGGGCGACCGAGGCGACGGGGGAGGCTGGAGCGGG
Organism: Psammomys obesus; assembly: GCF_907164565.1. Taxonomy (NCBI): domain Eukaryota; kingdom Metazoa; phylum Chordata; class Mammalia; order Rodentia; family Muridae; genus Psammomys; species Psammomys obesus. The sequence goes on from NW_026596034.1 coordinate 22,552,985, forward strand.
AGAGGAACGAGCGCGGCAAGGGCTGAAAGACTGGCTCCTCCGCGCCTGGGAGCCCCGGGGGCCCCGGGGGGCAGCGAGGAGGAGGAGGCTGGTGTGCGAGGGGCCGGCCGCGCGGGGAGGGCAGAGATTGCAGGGCGGGCGTGGGGGATGCGGGAATGCACCTTCTCGGGCTTGGGGGAACCGGCGCTTGGGAGCTCGGTGCTCTTGGGGCTCCCTGGAGCGTTTCCGTATTCTTGTTATCTCGTTTGACCATCTCATGTCACAAATGTCAGGAAATATTTGTGAAACATTCTGAAAATTCTGTACCGAGCACCAAGCCAAAAGGCTGGACACCGTGTTGTGTAATGGGTCAGTATAAATAGAAATCAACATCTAATTTAACAAGTCTTGGGGAACCAGCCGTGAACACTTGGGAAAGAATTGGATCTCCTGTGTTGGAGGGGGCTAAACAACGACTAATAAAACCCTCAGGCGTTAGCAGCTAATCTAACGAGCAGTACTCCCGGCTGTTAGGTGTGCCTTATTTCGGAGAGCTGCTCCTGGATTTGAAGACTTAAGCAGGAACAGCTTTGAAGCCTGCAGCTGCTTTCTGAGGTCATTTTTACCTCTTTTACCTGGGGAGGTCCTTCAGGAAGCTCTGCCTAGACTTCCTGCATTGTTAAGGTTCCATTGTAATTTCATACAGATGGCTTTTTCTTCCCGACTTTGGTCTTACTTGAGTTATATTTGATTTTCTTTTTCCTGGCAAATGTGTGAAAAAAAAAAAAATTCAATCCTGATAGGGGTAGAGGACCTTGGGACAGTGTTTGTCGTGCAAAGTCCTGGGTTTCATACCGCAAACAATGGAGAAAAAGAAAGACAGAAAACCAGAAGCCTGAATTTTATTTTATTTTATTTATTTATTTATTTTTTTTGTTGAGACAGGGTTTCTCTGTGTAGGCTTGGCTGTCCTGGACTCACCTTACAGACCAGACTGGCCTCCAGCTCACAGAGATCCGCCTGCCTCTGCCTCCCAGTGCACCCTGATGCTTTCCATGTTAGTTGTTTTTTTAAATAAGTAACTAAGAACTTATTCTTTGTTACAGAGATTGAATGGCCAAAACAGAGAAATCGAATTAGTCCTTGCTGTGAGGAATTATTTTCTTGGTACCCGACTCATTTGTGATGAAACGACTCGAAAAGCTGTGAATTTTCACTTATTTTGGACAGGTGAATTTTACCACTTTGTTCTTTATTTTCTTCGGGCTCTAATGGTTTCTAAAAAGGAATTCGTAGGTATTTGCATGCTTTGTTGACTATGACACTAGTAAGAAGGCTTTAAAAAACCATAGTGTTGTGAAGCAGCATAACACATAATAATTTTGTAGAGAAATTATGAGATAGGTCGTTTTCACTTTTTTTTCGAGATAAGTTTCATGTAGCCCAGGCTAGCTTCAAATGCTCTTTGTAGATGAGGAAGACTTAGCTTCCCAAGTGCTAGGGTTATAGGCCTGAGCTACACCGCTTGGCTCTGTTTTATGAGCTCTATTTTGTTTTTCTAAAGAATAATTTCTGGTGGTTTATAATTTAAGACATGATGGGGGCTGGAATGATGGCTCACAGGTTAAGAGTACTGGCTGTTTTTCCAGAGGTCCTGTGTTCAATTCCCAGCAACCACATGGTAGCTCATAACCTTCTATCATGAGATCTGGTGCCCTCTTCTGGTCTGCTGACAATACTGTATAAATAATAAATCAATTAAAAAATATATATATATATGGCTAATTGGGAAGCTGAGAGTTCTAGAGTTCCAAGGTCTCCCTGAGCTATGTAATGAATTCCAGGTCAGCCTGAGCTTGGAAGAGAGAGAGAGAGATCCTGTCTCAAGAAAAAGAAACAAAATCAAACAAGAGACCAGAGCCATGGAAAAGACTATGTAGCAAATACTGTTGAAGTAAGAGTATCCTATCCATTGTGATTGGAAGGTAAATTGTATCCAATTACCTGTTAGTCTCCATAAAACATAATTTTTGTTACTTGAAAAAAAAGTTATAATAATGATATTTACAACTTCCTGTCTAATTGCATTTTATATTGATTTACTTTTTTTAATTGCATATGATAGTTTTTTTGTTAAAATTTCATGAAGTTTTAGAGGTCTGGTTAACTCATTTATTACCTGCTGTAGGAGCCTGGAAAATAGGATGAAATACTACAAGAAACTGCCCTTCCTTTCTTTCTTTCTTTCTTTCTTTCTTTCTTTCTTTCTTTCTCTCTCTCTCTCTCTCTCTCTCTCTCTCTCTCTCTCATGCTGAGGATTGAACCCAGGGTGTCTAGCCTCAACCCTGGTGAGTGTGCACTCCACCCATGTAATCACACTCTCAGCCCCTGGGGTGTGTCTTTACAAGTAGAGGGTAACATTGTTTTTTCAAGATAAGATGTTTTTGGGGTTTGAATGATTCATGGAAACTGTTTTCAACAGTTGTTTTAGAGATGTAGGGAGTTAGAGGCTAGTAACTATGTATGATTGTTTTATACTGATTTATTTTAACTATTGTATAAAAAATGAAGACAGTTGACTCAGGTAGGTGATTTGGTAGAATTTTGGTGACCCACTTCTAACACCAGGCTTGATACTGGCTTAAACTGGGCCCCTTAAGCCAGCAGTTGTCGCCCCATTGTTTCAGAGTCTACGGATCTCTGGATATGGATGGACAATGCCTCTCACATAGATGTGGAGTCCTTTTTTGTGTATATGTAGTACTCTGGAACTGATTAAATGCAATTTAAACCATTATTGCAGTTGTGGCAACTTTTTTTTGTCATTCTTTTTCTGTCCTCATCAGCTTCCCCCCCCCCCCCAAACAGAAGTACAGTGACAGAGAATGTGATGTTAATGCTGGTTTGCTCTAAATATTGAGTTCTAGAACAGCTTGGCTTTTGATTCAGAATGCGACATTGTCTCAAGGAAAAACAAACCCACATACATGTGTTTATGTGTGTGTGTGTTTTAAAGAACTTTTAACAAAAGCATCTTTTTGTTTCCTTTCATTTTTGTATTCTTTTTAAATTCTTTTATTTTTTATGTGTATGTGAGTGTGGTCATGTTAGAGCCATGGAATGTAGAGGTCAGGAAAACAACTTTTGGGAGTTGGTCCTCACCTTCCACCTGTTGAGGCAAAGTCTGCCTTGCTGGTTGTTACTGATAGCATACTCCAAGCTATCTAGCTGACAGGCTTCCTTCTGGTTTTCTGTCTCAGTGTCGGTGTGGCCGCATTTCAGTGCTGGGATTACAGGTGTACATCTGGCTTTCTTCATAGATCCTGGGAATTGAACTAGGGTCAACAGACTTGAGGCTTTCACAAGTGCTATTTACCTGCTGAGCTGAGCCACTTTTCTGATTTCATTTTGTTTGAGACACAATCTCTCTATGTAGTTAAGGGCACCCTTTAGTTTGTTATCCTACCTTATTAGTCAATCTAGTTTTAGGACTATAGGCTTTCTTTGTAATTGAAATGTAGCTGTAGATAAACTATTTTGATCTTTTTGTCTTCACTTTCTGAGTGCTGGAATTATAGGCATGGTCTTCTATTTTGGTTTATGCTGTACTGTAAAGCAAACCATGTCTTTGTGTGTACTAAGGCAAATACTCTACCAACAGAGATGTATCCCTGTTTGAGCTTTTTTTTTTTTTTTTTTTGCTCCTTTTCTCAGTAACTTTTTATGTTTTCTCCCTCGTTTCCCTCAGACAGGGTTTCTCTGTGTAGCCTTGGCCATCCTGGACTTGATTTGTGGACCAGACTGGCCTTGAACTCACAGACCTCCACCTGACTCTGCCTCTTTGAGTACTGAGATTACAGGCATGAGCCACCGCCCAGCTCAGTATCTTTAAGTGAATTCAAATCTGCTTTTTAAGATAGACTTGATACATACCTATAGTCCCAGTACAGGATTCCTGCAGAGGTGGAAGATTGCTGCAAGCTTGAGGCCAACCTTATGTATAGACAAGACATGTGTCATCATACCCAGTTCGCTGCTGTTGGCTTATTATTTATACCTCATTAATATTTGTTAATTGTTGCCCTAATTTTACAGTGTAAATCTTTTGCTGGCCTCCAGGGGACAGGGCCATAATTATATGTTTGGCAAGCTCTCTACCACTGAGCTATACTTTAACCTCATGAGTCTTTAACCACAGTCTACCCTTAAATAATGTATTCCTTCACTATAATGTAAGAGTCTTATAACAAAAACAAAACCCCAAACCTTATAACAGTATTCTCCAGTTTTTGCCTCCTATTTTTTGTGATAGTAATTGCTAGGCATTTTTTCCTTTATACTATAAATCCACAGTATATTTTTGCAGTTTTTGCTTGAGGCTTCATTAATATTGTAAATAAGCTTAATATGGTCTTTCAGCTTTTATATATTTTGCCCTGTTTTATTTTTTTCTATTCAGACTCACAGTTTTCCACATTTGTTCTTCTTACTGGTGAGTTTTTCATTAAGACCTTTAATTTATTAATCACAGTTATTATATTTCTACTTTTTGGCAGGTGTAGGATTGAACCCAGGCTCTCATGCAGGCTCTGCAAGTACTCAACCACTGAACTTTATTTCGAGACTCACTGTAGTTATGTATGTTTTTCTTTTGTGTGTATGCATATGTGTTTCTATGCAAATGAAGTGTGTATGGAGGTCATTGGTTAACCTTGGATGTAGTTCCTCAGGATCCATTTGCCTTGAGTTCTTTGTTTTGTTTTGAGAAAGGGTCTCTATATAGCACTGGCCTGGGCAGGTATTCACAGAGATCCTTCTGCCTCTGTCTCCCCAGTGCTAGGATTAAAGCATGTTTGATGAGCCATTATGTATGCTCTTGTGTTTTGTAGAAAGTGTTTCTAAGGATTATACAGGGAACACTGAGCTGTCTCTTTAGGCCCCACCACACCCCCATATACATACATATATTTGTTTATTTGCTTGTGCTCATTTTCTTTTGAAATGAGGTGTTGATGTATTTCAGACAGTAGTCTTGAACTTCTGGGCTTAAGTGATCATCCTGTCTCAGGTCTCCAAGTAGCCAGGACCATAGGTGACTGAATGTATCTGTATTATAGTTGTTTTAAACAGTCTGTTTGATGTTTCTGTTATCTGAATCCTAAGTCTGGTCATGTTGATTACTTTGCCTCTTGATAGTGTTTTGTTTGTTTGTTTGTTTTGTTTTTCCTTAAAATTTCTTAGTGATTGCCATAGTTTGTAGAATTTGAGGAAATTGAGGTATATAATTTTTATTTTGAGAATGGGTGTGACTCTTTTGCAAGGTTGTTGATAGAAGAGTTTGAGCCAGTTATATAGAAGGATTGTGTTGGGGTTTTGTTGCTATAGTTAGTGCCTTAGGTAACCTTGCCTTCAGATTCCTCTGTTGTTGGTTTGCTTTAGGGAAGTCTTTCTCAAAGTTTATGTCCTATTCAGGCTTAGCTCCTCTCAGTATAGCAGAGCTGCTTTCTTCTGGATGCAAACTCCTAGTGGGGAGCAGGGAGGTTGTCTTTTTGTCCTGATTCAGCCTTAGTTTCCTTGTGTCTGGATGGGATAGATCTTTCTGGGTTATTTCTCCTGGCACAGAGGGTATACTTTTCAGTGGTTTTGACTAGAATTTCCTGTCTGTTCTTTAGGCACAAAGGATTTTTGTTGTAGTTACTTTTCTTTCTTTCTTTCTTTCTTTCTTTCTTTCTTTCTTTCTTTCTTTCTTTCTTT
>NW_026596034.1:22558727-22634408 GCF_907164565.1 Psammomys obesus
TTTCTTTCTTTCTTTCTTTCTTTCTTTCTTTCTTTCTTTCTTTCTTTTTCTCTCTCTCTCTCTCTTTCTTCCCTCCCTTCCTCCCTCCCTCCCTTCCTCCCTCCCTCCCTTCCAGTGCAGCCTTGGCTGTCCTGGACTTGCTTTGTAGACTGGGCTGGCCCTGAACTCCTAGATCTGCCTGCCTCTGCCTCCCCGAGTGCTGGGATTACAGACATTTCTTTTGGTTTCTGAAACTGTGAACAAATTATCTCCTAATCTTTCTCAAGAGTCTGGCCCATTTTTATCATCATCTCCACCTCGTTGTCTTCAAATATTTTTTTATTACGTTTATATACATATTTGTGTGTGCACGTGAATGCATGTGTGTAAAGGTCACAGACGACTTGTGGTAGCTGGTTTGCTCTACCGTGTGGGTTTTGGGGATCAAAATAAGGTCATCAGTCTTGGTGACGAATGTCTTTATCCACTGAGCCATCTCTCTAGCCCAAGCCTTCACATTTTATTGAAGAGTTTTATGTTGTCTACTGTAACACTAACAGAGTCAATAAGGTTTTTGGAAAGAACAGCTGAAGGTCGAAATGGTGAGGTGCAGTGAGCTGGTGAATTCCAGTCTCTGATCTTAGGTCTTGTTTTTATGCTGCCACATCACAATTGTTTTATTCTGAGTATACAAACCATGCCCATACTTACTTTATTTTGTTCATTGTTGTGTCTTTATATATAACCCTTGAGGATGAGGTGCTTGGCCAGTATTCCAGAGGAATGTGAGGTGGGGGTGTTAGGTTTAGAGAAAAGGTAAGGAATGGCCTTGGGGTTTTATGGCAAAGCAAGTCTGAAATTCAGCTATCTGTCCTCCGGAGTTTGTTATAGTTATTTCACAATTTTGCTCTTGGGTTAAAAAAGATAGGGGTTTTAATTACTTGGCCGAGGACAGGCTCATAGTGATAATTGTGTTTGGTTTTCGAATGAAGAAACGAGCTTTCTCCTTGGCTGAAGGCGAGCAGAGTCCTTCCTAAAGTCCCTCATTCAGGTGCTGGGACTAAGATTTAGGCAAGAGGTCTTCGAGTGTGACTGACTATAGCACATTCTTTCAGAACAAGCTGCTGGGTGTTTGGTATATCAGACACGCTTGGTGCCAGGTTGTACAAGTACAAAAGGAATACCTGGTAACCCTCACGCTCAGCTAATTTTTGAGGAATAGAAGAGACTGGAGTGGACTCTAGGGCCAGACTTTTCTGCCTATCTGAGTGTTGAGTTAGGTAAAAAAAAGTGCCCTGAAGGTCTCTTTGTACTTCACTCTTACCGGAGAGTCTAGACTCCTAGCTGTTTACTGGATTTGTTCCCATGGAAACCTGAACTCACTTGACAGACATGTGAAACAAATATGCTTCCACATGCTTGCATAGAGAAACCTACATCACTTAGTGCCAAGAATGAGAAGTCCTTTCTGAAAAGTCTAGTCTTGTTAAATAGAAGTAGTCTGGGCCCACTCTTCTGGACTTAAAGAGATTTCTCATGCCCCAGACAATCTTTTTGACTTGGGCCCAGGTCCAGACTCTTGGAAGGGGATTGGGACAAGTAAGAGAAGGGTTTTGTGTATGGTCTGTGGAGATAGAGGAGCTTCCCCTGAAAACTTTTTTCACTCTCAAATGACCTTGGTTCCTTTGCCCTGGGGCCTGTTAAGCCAGGAGCTAATATAGACATTATGTTTTATTTTTTCTCTTCTGTCCTCTAGCCAGCTCACCTCCCCCCCTTTCTTTTTTCTTCTTCTTCTTTTTTTTTTTTAAGGGCAGGATGTCACAATAAGTCCACACTGACTTTGAACGGAGATCCCCTTGTTTCAGCCTCACAAGTGCTGGAAATATAGGTGTGTGCCACTCTTACCTAGCTTTACATCTTTTTTTTTAAAAGATTTATTTATTATTTATTATATATACAATGTTCTGTCCAGCATATATGTACCAGATCTCATTATAGATGTTTGTGAGCCGTCCTGTGTTTGCTGGGAATTGAACTCAGGACCTTTGGAAGAGCAGCCAGTGCTCTTAACTTCTGAGGCATCTCTCTGAGCCCCCAGCTTTGCATCTTTGTTGAGCAGAGGATTTTGGAAAGCTGATCCCATTCTTTTGGCTTGCCTCAAGCTTATAGGGATCCGCTTACCTCTGCTTCCCAGAGTGCTGAAATCATAGGCATGTGCTACCATGCCTGGCATCAGTTTGCTCTTAATAGTGAGTTCCAGGACAGCCAGGGCTATATAGGCAGACTTTGTCTCAAATGATCAAACAGAATTGAGCAAAACTAGGGAGAATCCACCGTAGACAAATAGTTTTGCTGGCCTCTTTGCTCATTAAGACAGATCTCTTGTTGGAAGTTGTCATTAGGTTGGGACTGAGCACTCATGTCTTTCTTAGGAGCACTGGATACTGCCTGCCTCTAGTGTCTGTGTCTTATGACTGGAATTGAAACAGGTCTGTTGTTCTGCATGTTGGGAGATATGCCTAAGCAAGTGGTGGGCAGGGAAATCTCTCTGACTGGCAGGTGAAATTAAGCCAGAGTTACACTAACTCCTGCCCTAGACTTGACATACTTTTTTTCTTTGCCAGGCCACAGTAAACACAGGTGTACAGGATCCATTTACCATGGAAGCCAGGGAGCTTGAGAGCCCCACACCCACGTACCATCTTCTCCCCAAGGCCAGCCAGCACACTGTAAAAGAAGATGCCAGCTCACCATCTCAAGGGTCTCCAGAAACTATGCAGCTGAAGAAGGAGATCTCCTTGCTCAATGGGGTCAGCCTGGTGGTGGGCAACATGATTGGCTCAGGGATCTTTGTCTCACCCAAGGGTGTTCTAAAATATACTGCTTCCTATGGGCTGTCTCTAGTTGTGTGGGCCATTGGTGGGCTCTTCTCTGTTGTGGGTGCCCTTTGTTATGCAGAACTGGGGACCACTATCACCAAGTCAGGGGCCAGCTATGCATATATTCTAGAGGCGTTTGGGGGCTTCATCGCCTTTATCCGTCTATGGAACTCACTTCTAATTGTTGAGCCAACCAGTCAGGCCGTCATCGCCATCACCTTCGCCAATTATATCATCAAGCCCTCCTTCCCCACCTGTGATCCTCCATATGTGGCCTGCCGTCTCCTTGCTGCTGCCTGTATATGTAAGTATGGGGGTGAGGCGGGGAGCAGATGTGGAGGTGTGGGGTCTCATATTAATTTGTGTGGGTACCTGATACCTGAGTGTTATAATTTTGTTCTTTGGGGGAGGAGAGAAGGTGTGAGGCATCATATACCTTATGGGGAAAAAAAATTATCACTTATTTGGTTTATTTGGTTCTAAGACATAAGTAAATATAAAGGATGGGGGTGGGAGAAGTTTGAATCTCTTCACGGCTTTGGGACTTTTCTTAACTATCCTGTATTTTTGTTCCCTACTCTGAGACAGGTTGGTACGTGTCTTGCATTTGTCTTTCCAGATGATTCCCCCCGCCCTGCCGCCGCTTTGGAGGGTCAGGTGGTTTCGGTGGTGTCAACATCACTATTTGTAATAAGTCAGAGCTAAGGCCTTGTGCTCCCAGCCTTTCCTTAGAAACTAATTTAAAGGCATCAAGGAGAATATAGGCTTCTCTAGATGATGGGGTACCCCCTTCCTGTCACTGCCGCTCTTTGTGGCCTGTTGAAAGCAGCAGGCACCATACCAAATGGCCTCTTATTTTTTTTTTTTTTTTTTTTTTTTTTTTGAGCACAGAAAGCCTATCTTCATACCAAGAATTTTATCTTTTGACTGAAGGAGTGGCATCACTTCTTAGCAATGTAGCCGTTGGGTTTCTGATTCTCATTCACTCACGGTGTATCTTTACCCAGATTTCTTAGGACTAGAATTATGAGTCCCTTTCCTGGAAGCTCAGGCATTTACAGAATTCATATCTGAGGACAGGGTCTTACTAGAAGTAAGGCCAAGGCATAAAACCATGTAGCATTTAACCAATGAGGCTTTGGGACTCAGCTTATTTCCTTTCTTGGAACTTAGGTCATAGGCTTAAACTTTAAGCAGAGTTTGAATGTGATAGAAGGGAGAATGGGTAGGAAAGACATTGAGATCAACATGATCTCTGGACACATATGTTCTGAAAAAAACAAAAGATGAGGGTGAGGTTTGGGTAGGGTGGAAAATGATGTTTTGAAATTAAGACATAGAAAGGTCCACCTTGCCGGAAACTGGGACATTAGAGGAGTCCACCTTGTTGGTTGGGATATCTGGGATAAAGATTTTCTAGACAGAGGTTGGAGAGGTGCATGCCTTTAATCCTGATACTTGGGAGGCAGAGGGAGGCAGATCTCTGAGTTGTAGGCCAGCTTGATCTACAGAGTGAGTTCTAGGACAGCCGGGGCTACACAGAGAAACCTTGTCTTGAAAAACAAAAAAAAAAAAAAAAACAAAACAAAAAGCACTTTACTGCTTATTGTCTGTTCTTCCGGAAGACTTCATTAGGTGGCTCACTTCTGCCAATAACTCCAGCTCCAAAGGTAATCAGTGCTGGCCTCCATGGTTACCCACACTGAGGTGCACATAACCACATGCAGCCCCCCCCCACACACATATTAAAAATAATAAACAGGCATTTTAAAATTTTATTCGTTTTTCAGACAGGGTCTCAGTGTAATTCGGACAGCCCTGGAACTCACTATGTAGACCAGGTGGGCCTTGAACTCAAAGAGAACTGCCTGCCTCTATCTCCCAAGTGTGGGGATGAAAAGCATGTACCATTACACCTGGCTTTAAGTGTGTTTTTTTTTTTTTTTTTTTTTTGAAAGACAGTTTGATTCAAAAATTTAGGATCTAGGAAGTCTCCATATGTTTAGTTATAGAGAACAGGCTATAAGATGGTGGCTCATGGGCCAGACTTGGCCCACAGATAGGTTTGTTAGGCCTACACAGCTCTTATTTATTTATTTTTTTTAATCTATCTATTTATGTATTTCTCAGCCTGGAACTTCCTAAATAATTTGTGTCTTCTTCAGTCTACTGAGTACTTAGATTGCAGGCATGGGCCATGATGCCTGGCTTAATTTTTTTTATTTATAAATCAAGCAACTCACAATTCCAATCGAAGGTCAGTGGCCTTTTTTTTTTTTTTGAATAATTTTTATAAAGATTTATTTATTATGTATACAGTATGCCTATACACCAGAAGAAGGCATTAGATCTTATAGATGGTTTTGAGTCACCATGTGGTTTCTGGAAATTGAACTCAGGACCTTTGGAAGAATAGCTAGTGCTCTTAACCTCTGAGCTATCTCTTCAGCCCCCCAGTTCAGTTCCAAGATAACAGAATTTCACATGGCAAGAGATAAGGAACACACATATGAGACTCTGGCCTTCCCCTGTTTTTATTATTTGTTTGTTTGTTTGTTTGTTTATGTGGACGGTTTCACTATGAAGCACTGGTTTTCCCCATTTAAAAAAATATTTAAAGTTAGACTTGCAGTAGTGGCACACTCCTTTAATCCTAATGCTTGGGAGGCAGAGGCAGGCAGATCTTTGAGTTTGAGGGCAGTCTGGTCTGCAGAGTGAGCTCCAGGACAGCCAAAGCTACACAGAGAAACCTTGTTTGGAAAACGAGAAAAAAAATTTTTTTAATTGTATAGTGGTACAAAATAATGGGTTTTGTTATAATGTCTTCATACTTGTCTGTGACACACTTCAATCATACTCACTTTTACATTTCTCTATTCCTCTTCCCATTCACAGTCTTTTAAATTTAAATAATTTGAATTAATTATTAGCTTTTGAAAAACCAGAATTTAGCAGGGTGTGGTGGCGCACTCTTGTGATCCCAGTGCTCAGCGCTCTGAGTTCAGGGTCAGTCCTGGGTTATAAAGTGAGGACTGAGCCAGCTTGAGCTATAGAGAAAGGTCATGTCTCTAAAACAAACATTAGACACAATACAAAGAAAAATTAGAATATGTACTTTTTCTTGAAAAAGCAAGAATTCTGGAAAATTTGAACCCAGATTCTTGCCCCTCAGGCAGTTAGCCCTGTTTGGACAGTTGTTGCTACTTTTAAATGTAGCAAGCCAAGGATACATACACAGAGAAACCCTGCCTGGGGGGGCGGGTCGCAAAAAGTGTATTGCTATTCTCAGCTACGTGTTGCTTTGTGTGTGTGCCACATGTATGCCAGTGCCCACAGGCCAGAAGAGGGTGTTGGATCCCTTGTTGCTGTGGTACGGGAAGTTACAAACTCAGGAAGGGCCGCAAACCCCACTGTGCCGTCCTCTAGCCTTCGTGTTTGTATTGCTTTGTTGATCAGTGAAAATGCTGCTGCTCCAGCCATTGCCTTTCCATCTGCATCTCACTTCATTATGTTTGGCATTGAGATCTAAGTGATGGGTGGTGGTAGAATCTCTCACATTGTCTTACTTCTCCTAAAGTGGTTCTCAGGGGGACCTTAGTTTGGCACAAAGGTGGCATTTGGCAGTATCCAGAGACATTTTTGGGGTAGAATTATTAGGAAGCAGTGCTGCTGTTGTTTATTAGGTAGAGACTAAGCGTAATGTTTAACATCCTGCCAAACAGGATGTATATAGTCTTACTGGCTCAAAATGTCAAAAGTGCTGCCGACTATCCTAAAGCTATCCTAAAGCTGTGCTCTGTCATCTTGGGATTTTCAGTGATGGGTGGGGCTCTCTAGCTGCTGACTTAACCCAGCAGACTTAGGAGCTCTTGACAACTTAAGGAACTATAGGAGAATAATGACTTATTTTTCTTTCTGTTTCACTTATTTGAGACAGGGTTTCTTTGTTTTTGCCAGGGTGGTCTCAAAGTGGATCTCCTCCTGCCTCAGCTTCCCAAGTACTAAGCTTACAGTTGTATACTACCGCATTAGGCAGAATAATGGCTTTTTTTTTTAAATTATTTTTTAAAAAAAATTAAATTATTTTAAAAAAGTTTTAAATTATTTTTAAACTTATTATTGTCGTTGTTGGTTTGTTTTTCATGGCAGGGTTTCTCTCTGTAGCCTTGACTGTCCTGGAACTTGATCTGTTGGTACAAAACTCACAGAGCTCCACCTGCTTCTGCCTCCTGAGTGCTAGGATCAAAGGTGTGCATCACCACTGCCCACCTATTAAATTGAATTTCACTTCCCTTTCCATGAATGCTCCTTAGGAACACCCGGCCTGTTTCTGTGAGGATATGGATGATATTCCCTAACCCGAGTTCCCGGCCTTGCTCTGTGGGAAGAGGGAGCTGGGACCCAGCATAGTTGGGATTGCAGTTGAGGTTGCCTGGCCACATTCTTGTCGAGGGAAGAAAGTATGAGAGACTTAGTTCAGTCTAGAAGTGCATGTGTTGCATTTTTGGGGTTTCAACATACAGCAAAACACCTGAAGCAGCATGGATGAAAAACTGACATTGTGAGGGTCTAAGAAATGTGAGGGTCTGAGGAAGTGATTTAAGGTGTGTAAGAAATGAGACTAAAAGATGATACACGATATTAAGACTTCTAACGTTTAGAGTTTTAACATAAACTATTACTCTAGCCTTGGTAAAGCGCTGGCTACTGTTACCATAGTCACAAGCTTAAAATTTCAAGTGTTCTTGACTCTGACAGACATTTATTTCTCTGGTAGCCGGGTAACTTTGGGGAGCATGTTCCTTTGTGATCCTCATTATGTGGTTTCTTGCCATGGCCTAGGGTAGCTTCTTAAGTTCCAACTGTTTGCGTGTAGTTTACTGGGTCAAAGAAAGGCGGGCTTTGTCCTTCGGAAATACATCCTGAGGCTGACCTGAAGCATCTCTTCACACATCCTTAGGGAAAATCTAAGTGGCTAATCTGTGGGAAAGTCTGGGATAGCCATGACTTCTGCTGTTCTTTCCTTCTTCTTTTTTTTTTTTTCTTCAAGACAGGGTTTCTCTGTGTAGCCTTGGCTGTCCCGGACTCTCTTTGTAAATCAGACTGGTCTCAAACTCATGATTATCCACCTGCCTCCGAGTGCTAGGATTGTAAGCATGCACCACCATGCCTGGCGTCAGCTAAAGTTTCTATTAAGGGGACGGGTGAGGGGAGAATGCTGGAAGGTGACAATCAGTCTGCCATGGAGTGACTTTGGAAATTTCTGTCTTATTGTTTGGTCTGGATCTGCAGTCAGATTTCAGTAACAAGCTCCCAGAAGTGGTAAAACATCTAGATAGCATGCAGAACATGTTGTGTTCCATCCCTAGAACTACCAGAACAGACTAAAAATAAGCTCTCAGAGAGCCAGAGACTATTATATAGGTCCATGATCATTGATGTTGGCCTGAGTAGCATGGGGACATGAAGAAGGAGGAAGGGTTAGAGGTTTGAGTTGTAGCACTGGAGTCTGAGCACCTGGCCTCCAGGCTCAGTCTGGTGAGCTGGATGGGGCTGGAAAATCTTGGAAACATACAGGGTGAGGATCTGTGGTGAAATTTTGTTTACTGATTAGAAGCAGGCAAGCAGGCATGGGATTTGGTTTCTGCCTGGTAGACTGTGTTCTTTGGCAGGATTGAGAGAATGAGGCAAGCTAGCTATCTGAGGCCAGCCTCTGAGGATATTCTTACTCAGGGATTCCTATACTTTATTCCCTGAGAGGGAATGTTCCTTAGATTTTGTGCTGTAGGCATTTGACTCACTTCATCCTCCTGTCCTGCTCTCTGGCAAGTGTGTTGTGGCTCATTAACTACTTTAGTTGAGAAAGAAGCATATGTGCTTAGTAAATAAGTCATAATGTAAGTCATACACCGTAGAAAAAGGCTTTCTTCCTCTCCAGCGATTTAGTCTTTTTCTCAGTCAGTTTTACTGACCAAGTGCCTTAGTGCCTATCCAGCTGGCCTTTGGAATGGGCCCTGCTGGGACTTCCAGAGGCATGCCTTCATTCATCCTTTTAATACAGTCATTGCCTCCACTGCAGGCTGTGTTTACTTGTGTGTAGAAAGGACCATGTCTGCAGAAAGTCTACAGAAGGATAGAGGCAAAGGGAGAGGAGGAGCAAGACTGAAACTAGTTGTCTGGCACATGGGCTGAGGGGTGTGAAGCATACTTGGTGAGCCGAGTAAGGCTTCTGTGTCTCTTCTGTGCTGTCCAGTTTTTGATCTCTCTCTTTGTCCCCCTTTCTCTGTCTCTACCTTATCTTTGTTTCCTGTCTTTGTCTTTTTCTCCATTTCTGTGCATTTCTTTATATATATATATATATATATATATATATATATATATTTTTTTTTTTTTTTTTTTTTTTTCTTCCCTCACAAGTTCATTCTTTTTGTAGTCCTGATTTCTTCCTCTGCTTGTGGTTTCAGGACTTCTATGGTCTTTGACTTGGTGTAGTTCTGGACTCTCAGACTACTCTCTTGGTATTCCGGGAGAGATAACTTACAGGCCCAGATTGGATCTATTGCTTAGCTTGAGCAGGTCTGATAGGGGAAAGAGAGCAAGTCCTAAGAAGGAGATGAACAAGGACCTCAAAATGTCTTACTGTACTGTTTTGGTGCCTGTGGACTGGTGGCTGTTAACTACCTATCTTACCTGATCCAGGCTTACCCGAAGAGAGAACTTTGATAAGCAGTTATTCCCTGTGAAGATTTTTCAGCAGCACATATTTCTCTTGGTTCCTCCTCTCCCACCAACCTACTTAAACATTGTATCCCCAACCCCATATAATTGTTTCATGTGTGTCCCCATCTATATGACTGAACTATTTGGAAGCATTTTTTTTTAAATATTTATTTTTATTTTATGTGTATGAGTGTTTGCTAGCATATGTGTGTCTGGTTACCATGGAGGTTGGCAAAAGGGCATCAGTTCCCTTGGAACTAGAGTTTCAGGTGGTTGTAAGATACCATGTGTGTGGTGGGAATTGAACTCAGGTTCTCTGGAAGAGCAGTCAGTGCTCTTAACTGCTGAACCAACTCTCCAGCTCTATTTGGCAGCATATTAAGTGAATCTCTTGAAACACCATGCAGCCTGTTCTATCACATGTGGTCATTTTCACAGCTGGTCCTGTACACTATCCTTTTAAGTAGAGAAAGGTCCAACATTCTGATGATTGCCCAACTGGCTGTTAATTTAGAGGCATCACTGTGTTCCTTCTTGCTGTAGAAGCCCTTGGACAGTTGCTCTCATGTTATTCCCTGGGTCAAATTGTCCTTATTTTGCAGGAACAGAGATCTCTCTGTGGGTTAAGCCTCAGTCAACTAGCAGTTCACAACCGTCAGTGTCTACAGGCTTAGGTGTTATTGAGGTCCATGAGTGTGTATCTCAAAGGTAGCAGGGCTGACAGGAGCCTGGCAAGTTTTCAGAGGGCTCATTCTTCATGGTGTTGCCTTAGAATTGGCAAGTTTGCATTGGAATGGGATTAGGGAGATCATTTGGACTTGGGAATGTAAGTTTGGGAATGATAGTCTCTCTCAGCCTTAGTTTCCTCATGTGTAAGATGCGAAATGGACAACTACATTTGGGAATTTGTGAGAGTGGGTAGTGAAGTATGCCTGTGAAAATGTCAAGCATAGAACACACACGGTCATCAGTATTCAAATTTACCTCATTTGTTACTGGGTCCTTTTTGTCCCTACTGTCTCATGTGAACATAGACAGGTTTTGTGCCTCATCACTTGGCACCTTGGGGGTCTGGTTGGGTAAGAGTGGGTAAAGTGAAGCCACTCATTCTAGGTGCTAGGGAACAGTTCCAGGAATGGTTCTGGCAGTTCAGAGCATATATGTGTTTATACATGCCCTAGTATCTTTGGATACAGTATGAGTATGTCCAGTATGAATATGAGCTGGCCTATGTGCTGCTCCTCCTGTTTACCTGTTCCGTTTCTCACTGCTCCACTGTTCTTTTAACTTAGGCAGGAAGAACAGAAGAATGTTTTCTATAGAGGTTGGGGTGGTGTGTTCAGCTCAAACCTGCCAGTGATACTATGGTTTTCCTTCTAGGTCTGCTGACATTTGTGAACTGTGCCTATGTCAAGTGGGGCACACGAGTACAAGACACATTCACGTATGCCAAGGTCCTGGCACTCATTGCCATCATTGTCATGGGCCTTGTTAAACTGTGCCAGGGTAAGAGGGGCTGAGGTGGGAAGAAGGGTAAATGTCTCCTGAAGTCTCTTTGGCTCCCTGAGGAGGGACTCAGTCAGCTAGCTTCATCTCTCAATACATTCAATCTAGAGTGTTGTTAGTGAATGTGACTCTCTTCCTGGACTTTGTCAGCCAGGATGGCTTGGCCAACTGGACATTCCAAATGTCAGCTTCTCCTCAGGGCTTCTGTGGAAATATAGAGCATTGCAGAAAGCTAGCAAAGGTCCTAGGAGTTCTTGAAACTTGGAGTATCATTGAGTCATTCATAGAAGTCATCTAGGGCAATAGATTACCAGTCCTGCATGTAGTCTGTAACCACTAAGCAGTGAGTGGTAAAACTTGACTTTCCTGGAGAGTAGGGGAGGGAATTCTTGGCCAATTTTCAGTATTTATTGTTTATCTGGATTTATGTTAAGCATTGTATTCTTTTTTTCTTTTTTTTTTTTTCTTGTACTGAGGATGGAACCAGAACCATATGCCACTCAGCTACACCCCTAGTCCTCTTTAAAAAAAAAAAAAAAAAAAAAAAAGATTTATTTATTTATTATGTATACAAAAGATCTCATTATGTACCAGATCTCCATATAGGTTGCTGTGAGCCACCATGTAGTTGCTGGGAATTGCACTCAGGACCTTTAGGAAGAACAGCCAGAGCTTTTAACTTCTGAGCCATCTCTCCAGCCCCCTCTTTTTGGGTTTTTGAGGCAGGGTTTTTCAGCATTGCCTTGGCTATCCTCGAACACCCTCTGTAGACCAGGTTGGCCTTGAACTCACAGAGATTTACCTGCCTGCTCCCAGGTGCTACAATTAAATGCGTGTGCCACTATTGCTAGCCTCTTTATTTAATTTTTTAAATTTAAAAAATACTGTTTAATTCTCTTGCTATAGCTTTCCAAGTGCTGGGATTAAAGGCATGTACCACCATGTAGCTACATACTGGCTCTTGAAAGCTTTTCATCCTGGGGTCAGAGCAAACTGAGGCTAATGGGTGTTCCAGGATATCCTGGAAGGTCTTTAGCAAAAGATATCTTCCCCATTTAACAGCCAATTCCCTATGTTTTCAGTCCCTAAACATGGCTGTATTTAGAGTTACGTAGGGAGCTGAGCCCTTCATTTCAGACCTATTGATCTGAAATTGAAAATTAAATACATTCTTGTGTGTGTATGGTCCTAAAGACCAGAGACCCAAGACTACATGCATGCTAGACAAGTGCTTCCCCAAGTCCAAAGCTGTGCTTTTATGAAGTGCACTACGTAATTCTACACAGCTAGCTTAGGAACTGTGCACTAGTGCCAAGTAACTACAGCCAGGCATCTAAATGTCCTTGGAGTCTCAGGAGCATCCTGGAGTAAAATTGGGTGATTAAGTAGTCATTCCTCTAAAATGTGTGTGGCTTAGAGAACCTCCTCTGTGTGCAGTGACTGATAACCCCTGGAAACTCTTGCTGCACGCCTATATCTTTTGCCACATTGAAATCTGGGTGTGAGCTTTCTTTGTGTGTGTGTCTATGTGAATATGGCACATGTGTATGGGTCCTGTGGAGGCCAGAAGAGGATGTCAGCTCTCCCTGGAGCTGTTGTTAAAAGTGGCTGGCCACTGAGCCTTCTTTCTACCCCTCAGTCTAGGCTTTGTGCAGGGGGTGATGACAGGCACCTTAGAAGGCTGACTCTTGTTAGAAACTCAGTGTTGTCTGGATGTCTGTCCTGTGCAGCTAGGTAGGCTTCCGGTTTCTTTGCTTGGATTGGTGCTCTGAAGGGTGGGGTTAGCCCATTAAGAGATAAGATCTCAGTTACTGTATAGCCCCAGATTTCCTGCCCCAGGCAACCACACTACACCCATGGCAGAGAGACTGATAAAAAAAAAAAAAAATAGAGTGCAAATAGTGGCTAAACTGTATAGTGAGCTGAGCCAAGGCCTTCTGCTAAAGTGTCTTGATTGTCAGTAGAAAGTACTCCTTTGTGTGAAACAACTAGTGGCTTCAAAATAGGAAGAACTGAGGTCACTTGCAGGAAATGGAAATTTTGTAGGGCCTTGAAAGAAATGTTCCTTCAGAGTTCAGCCAGGCATGCTTTTGTTTTCTTGATCACCTAGTTTTACTAAGGAAAACTTAACCTGAGGGAGTAGGTGGGTGGTGAAGCTCAAGGGAGTTTCTACTTGTTCTTTGGTATTAAATGATGTTTTTTTTTTTTCTTTCTTTCCCTGCCCTGTTTTTCTTTTTTTCCCTTTTGTTTCATCTTTGTATTCTTTATCTTCTCCATATTCCTTCCATCTCTCTTCCTCCCTCCTGTTTCTTTTCCCTGGTCTCCTACCCACCTTTGCCCCACAGGACACACTGAGCACTTTCAGGACGCCTTTGAGGGTTCCTCGTGGAAAATGGGAAACCTCTCTCTTGCCCTGTACTCTGCCCTCTTCTCTTACTCAGGTTGGGACACCCTTAATTTTGTAACAGAAGAAATCAAAAACCCAGAAAGGTAAAGGCGAGATCACACTGTCCATCTTGGCTGGAACTCCTGCTGATGGTGGGCACAGTTACCCTTTTCTCAAACCTCCTCCCTCTACTTCCCATCTCCTCTTCCTCTCCCTGCTCCCCTTCTCCAGTTAGGAGGGGTTGGGGGCTAGGATGGGAGTGAGTGAATGTGGGAAAGTCCTGGCTCTCACCCTCGTGTTCCGTTGGAGAGCACTCAGGGTTGTTCCTAGAGGAGAGGTTTTTTGTGGGCAGCAGCAGACCCAGCTAGGGCTGAGGTGGCAGGACTCTTTCTTGTGGTACTGAGAATGTTTCTGGCCTACCAGGCCTCAAGCCTAGGCTTCAGTTTCTAGATGGTATTGCTCCTTGCATTTATCCTGAGATCATAGATGCAGGAAGATTATAAAGCCACATGAGACTCACTGGCCCTAATGTGGTAGGATACTAATCTTGAGCCCCTTCTCCGGGAAAGTCCTGTTCTTCCCAGTGGACAGTGCCCAGGAGCATGGGAAGCATCCTCACCCCAGCTCACATGGGGAAGAGGAGCCCATCTCAAAGACGTGGCAGCTAGTGAACTGTTAAGTGTTAGGCAAATTCCAGTGGGTGCTGGATCAGTTGTCATTCTTAGGGGAGGTTGGTTCTACGTAGCCTTATTTCACTTGTCCTACAGAAATTTGCCCTTGGCCATTGGGATTTCTATGCCAGTTGTGACACTCATCTACATCCTGACAAACGTGGCCTATTACACAGTGCTAGACATTCAAGATGTCCATAACAGTGATGCTGTGGCTGTGGTGAGTCTCTTGGGGGATCCTCATTTGCTCATGTTTCTCATCTCATGAGGATCATATGGTGCTTAGCTCCTGAATAGTCCAGTCTTTTCCTGTAGCTACTGTAGTTCTACAGTATGAGGGATGGGGCAAAGGGTGGGCAGGCTAGCAGTGACTGCCTTGTTTAGAGATCATAGATATGGGGGGTGGGGATTACAAAACTCTATCCTGTATTGAGTATCCCTTCTTTGCTCTCCCCTCAGACATTTGCTGACCAGACATTTGGTATGTTCAGCTGGACCATCCCCATTGCTGTTGCTCTGTCCTGCTTTGGGGGCCTAAATGCATCCATCTTCGCTTCATCAAGGTACTTTGGCTTTTCTGATGATAGACTTTTCTTTATAGGCAGCTCATAACCATTTGTCTCTAGTTGCAGGGGCACCAGTGTAAGAGTAGTACAGGCTCTTAACTGCTGTACTATCTCTCCAACCCCCATGATGGCTTTTAAAAGAATGTCAGCTGAAATAGGAGGATCTCAAGTTGGAATCCAACTAGACCTACATAGTAGACCATGTCTTTTAAATAAACCAACCAACCAAAAAAAAAAAAAAAAAAAAAAAAACCACTGTGGTGGCTGTAAATTTGTACAGTGGCAGAATAGGGATACTCCTGGTGGATGAGGAATGCCATTAGATCATGAAAACAGCATCTGTGGGATGTGGTGAGGTATCTGGTTCAGAAGTGGGAGTGTTGGTAGATAGATGATAGTGAATTTCTTTGCTGAGAGGCTGGAGTGGTCCAGGGATAATGGTGGGAGAGCGTTCCTGGGTAGTGGTGAGGTGCTGGTACTGAACAGCATACTAATAGCTAATAGTGAGCAGTATGAGTAACGGGCTGGGCCTGTGAGGCTGTCCCCTGTTCCCCGCCCCCTGCCACGGGCTCTGAGCTTAGTTTGTCTGAGTAATGTGACTGAATAAAAGGCTGCTGACACATTTCATCCCCATACAGGTTGTTTTTCGTGGGCTCCCGTGAGGGCCACCTCCCGAACTTTCTGTCCATGATCCACATTGAGCGCTTTACACCTGTACCTGCTTTATTGTTCAATGTAAGATCTTCTGGGAGGGTGTGGGCCTAGGCAGGTTTGTGCAGGATTCCTAGCTTACACTATACTTTAGGCTTTGTTCCAAGATTTGAAGCACAGTTTTTTTTTATTGTTGTTTGTTTTGTTTTGTTTTTTATCTTTTTTGAAGTGTTTGGGATGGAACTTAGGCCCCCATAGAAGTTAGGAAGGCATTCTACTACTGTTACATACAGGGAACAGTATGCCCTCTGCCCCAGACAAGGCCTTCTTACATAACAAGTTGAACTTGAGCTTTAGATATTCTTGCCTCCCTTTCATTGCTTCAGAAGGGCTTCTCCCTGCCCCCGTGTTGATATATGAGTCAGGGTGAAAAAAAAAGGTAGGAAAATTGTCTATTTTTTAAGTTTAAGCAGGTCTGACCTTGACTTAGAAAGCTAGTCCCTGTAACCCTATCCGCTAGGATTCTTTCATACAAGAGACACTCTCAGAGTAGATATGGATCCATTTTGCTGACTCCCTTTCAAAAAGCTCCAGGTGACTATGATGGTTCTGGAGGCATTTCTTCCATTTGTTTGCCAGCAGTGTAATTCCCATTGTGATTTCTGCCATCAGAAAGGAAGAAGAATCTACCTTGTTAACCAAAGTGTGTGCAATAAATAAGGGGAACACTGAGTATAAGTGGAGGTGGAGATGTTGCCTTGAAGGTTAATGTTGGTGATGGATCTGTCTGTCACTGAAAACCAGAGCTAATCTGGTAAAGCTGTTTCAGCTCTGACAGACTGCTGTATGGTGGAGTTCCCTGGTATGGCTGGAAGTACTGACACTCTCCTGTCTTCTCCACTACCTACCCCTCAGTGCACCATGACACTCATCTACCTCATCGTAAAGGATGTTTTCCTTCTCATCAACTACTTCAGCTTCAGCTACTGGCTCTTTGTCGGCTTGTCTGTTGTTGGACAGCTCTACCTTCGATGGAAAGAGCCTGACTGGCCTCGACCTCTTAAGGTCAGCATGGTTAAGATAGGACCTCATGTGGTCCAGATTAGCTTGAAACTAACTCTGTGGCCAAGGAGGGCTCAATGTGCACAGCTCTTGCATACTAGCACAAGTGGGTCTTTTATTTATTTTATGTGCATTGGTGTTCTGCCTGTGCAAGGGTGGCAGATCTTCTGGAACTGGAGTTATAGACAGCTGTGAGCTGCCATGTGGGCACTGGGAACTGAACATAGGTCCTCCTGAAGAGCAGACAGTGCCCTTAACCACTGAGCCATCTCTCTAGCCCTGGGTCCTCCTACTTTATTTATTTATCTATCTATCTGTTTATTTATTTATTATGTATACAGTGTTTGGGGCACCAGATCTCATACATGGTTGTGAGCTACCATGTGGTTGCTGGGAATTGAACACAGGACCTTTGGAAGAGCACCCAATGCTCTTACCCTCTAAGGCATCTCTCAAGCCTTCTGGAAATACCTTTTGATCAGGCTGTGTTCTTTCATCTCACCCTACTAAATCTCACTTAACCTCTATTTCAGCTGAGCCTCTTTTTTCCCATCGTGTTCTGCATATGCTCCTTGTTTCTGGTGGCCGTACCCCTCTTCAGTGACACCATCAATTCCCTCATTGGCATTGGGATTGCTGTCTCTGGGGTCCCTGTCTACTTCATGGGTGTTTACCTGCCAGAGTCCCGAAGGCCACTCTTTATTAGGAATGTTCTGGGTGAGTGTCTCTTTGCTCCTATTGTTCATTGGCTGAGTGCTTATGCTCAGCCTGCACCAGGCTACCAACTCTTCCACCTTACGATGGCAAGAGGATAAAACCTGGCTGCCCATCATCTTTTTTTTTTTTTTTTTTGTGCGTGTGTGTGTTCTATTCTAGAGTTAAAGCACTATCTGTTTTTTGGTGTTGTTGGGTTTGTTTTTGTAATTTTTTAAAAAATATTTTTAAATCTTTATTTCTATTTTTATGTGCATTGGTGGTTTGCCTATGTGTGTGTCTGTGTGAGGGTGTCAGATCTTGGAGTTACAGACAGTTGTGAACTGCCATGAGGGGATTGAACCTGGGCCCTCTGGAAGAGCAGTCAGCGCTCTCAACCAACCGCTGAGCCGTCCCTTCAGCCCCCTGTTGTTGTATTTTTTGACACAGGGCTTTGTGTAGCTCAGGCTAGTCTTGAGCTTGCTATGTTGCTGAGGGTGACCCTGAACTCCTCATCCTCC
This sequence comes from Psammomys obesus, assembly GCF_907164565.1. Taxonomy (NCBI): domain Eukaryota; kingdom Metazoa; phylum Chordata; class Mammalia; order Rodentia; family Muridae; genus Psammomys; species Psammomys obesus. The sequence continues at coordinate 22,576,362 of NW_026596034.1, forward strand.
TGCCTTTACCTCTCAAGGATTACAGGTGTATGACCACACCTGGGAAGAAAAGGCTGGGTGTGGAATAGAGAGGCTTGTTGGTTAAGGACAAGGCCAGGCTTGGTGTACCTAAGGCACAGGTGGGAAGGAGTCACAGATATGTTTTCAGCCTTCTGGTATTCAGATTGAAACTGTAGTAAAATAATGTTTGCTAAGTCTTGTGCTTCTTATCTTCATTTAGCTGCTGTCACCAGAGTTACCCAGAAGCTTTGCTTTTGCGTCTTGACTGAGCTAGATGTAGCTGAAGAGGAAAATGTTGAGAGGAAAACTGACTAGGAGCCAGAGATGACATTCCCTGAAGTCCAAAAAGCTGTGACCACAGCCACCAAAGACCAGTTACCTAACCCTTCTGAATTAAAAGGAGCTTGTTGGCCCACATTCTGTAAGGGGGCTCAGGGCCAATGCTCTCTCATTGGTAAGCTGTGGGAAGAGACTGATCAGGCCAGCTTGAAGATGGGGACTTCAGTGGGAGGGAAATGGGGATGGGGAAGGGTTGGTTTAGTTTTATTTCCGGTGAGTAGGTATGGACCTGTTGGTAAGTTGTCCTGAACAAAAAAAGGATGTTAAGTTGACAGTTAATGGTTCATGATTCACAGCTATTTGCAGTTTAAACCATAAGTCTACAGTGGGGCTTCTTCATGAGAAGTTTTCCTCTGACCAAGTCCAGCTTCTTGATTTTTTTAGAGGCCCGAATGTTACTATTTCTTCCTGTGACTCAAAATTCTTGGGGAGAGCATTATTTTTTTGTTTTTGGGTAGCAAGAGCAGCAAGGCTTCGTTTATCTGACATGGGATCAATGTACCTCTTTTCCTGAATTCCACAAGAGGGACATCACTCCCTTTTCTGGAATTTCACTTTCAAGCAAACAATAAGCTTGATGAAAGACTTTTCAGGGTCTAGGAATGAAGATCCTCCTGTTGAGGACTTCTCATTTGTGGGTCTGAATGTTGGGGTATCCTTGGGTTCTCATTGTGTACAGAATATCCATCTCCTTGAGGAGGTGCTGCCTGTCTGACTGACTTTGCTCAGATCATATTAGCAGTATAGTCAGAATCCTTAAGCAAGAGGGTGAGCTTCTATCTTATCAAGGAATTTGTCCTGGCCACTTGATTGTGCCCTTCCTAGCTGATCCATGGTGCTGTGGAGCCCTTGAAACAAGGGCTGAGAGAAAACCTCACCACTCCAGCTGAATGGAGCATCTCTGCTACTACCTGGACAAGCCACTATTGTCACCAAAAACCAATCTGTACATTTCATTATTTTATTGATACTTACTTCAGGACATCAGTTGTAGCAAACCATTAGTGATCATTTGTCAACAGATGTCATAAGTGAATTGTGTGTGAAGAAAAAGTACCTTAGCTAGGCTGGCAGTGCACACCTCTAATCTGAGCACTTGGCATGGGGAGCCAGGAGGAGTTAGAATGTGAGGTTAGCTTAGGCTACATAGTGAGTTCCGGGTAGCCACTCTGGGCTATATAACAGTATCCTGTCTCATCATGTACCCGTTACACGTTAATGTATAGATAAGTCACATGTTCCTATCATCTGTCTCAGACCCAGCAAGGACAGATGAGCAAGTTCTTGAGTCAGAAGTCTGGTAATACTGCTATTTTAAAGGATAATCCTTTGTTTTTTATTAAGACCATAGGTCTTTGTTCTAGTTGATAGAAAATAAAATTTTGGATCTCTGTTATGAACTGTAAGAGGCCTGGAATGTTCTGGAATTCAGGTAGATCACCTTGATCTATCAGTTGTCACTGTACCAGGAGAACATCTCGTGGATTCAAGTCATCAAATAGCTTGTTCTCTTCAAGGGCCTATGTGAGGGTTTGCTGTGTATAGACTCATGCAAACCCGCTCTGGTCATTAACTTTCTGAAAGCCACAGGGCACCAGGCTTTGCTCACACTCTGAACCATCTTGGGTCGTGGGACAGTACATCTGCTTGCCTTCTCTTGTCCAAGGGCTGGTGAGAGTGAGTCCCAAAAGTGCTTGGTACTTGTGCATCTGCTATTTTCTCCCTGTGAAGATTGATGGAGACTGTAGGAGAGAAAACAACTTTAACCTCAGTCTGACTTCTGGAAAAGGGTGGAAACAGCTAATTCTGGTGATCAGGCTAGGCTGAGTTGAGGCCAAAACAACAGACTTCCATCTTTGCTTGTGGGCAATATGTCTACATTGGATTGTACAACTATCTTGGTATGTCATCTTGGACATAGAAGAACCTGCTGTTTTGACATGGACATTTCATCTTTAAGTTTTGGAATTTGTGAACAATACAAATAATAACTGAGACAGTCTCCCCTTCTGATCCTTTTTTTTTTTTACCAAACTGGCCCAAAATGCACAGGAGTAACCTTGGATATCTGCTTGCTCAATAAAGACTTAGGGGAGTGTGATCATAGTTGCCTTTGGTTTTGGACATGCATCTTTGAGAGCTTTCTGGTAACCTTCGGTACTATCATGGGTTGACTTGCCTAAACCATATATACAAACATGATTCATGTCTGAGGGAAGCTGGTACCCATTCCAAGGCTCTGCTAGAGCTCAGCTTTTAAGTGGAGTGTGAGCCTGTTTTTTTTTAGTGGTCTTTGGTCCTTTTTAACTAATCCCAGGAATTTGCTGCCCTCCAGTGGTTTCTGGGAGAAGTGGGGACCTCACACTCAGGGTGCTGTTGCTTAATGACCAACAATCACTTGACTAGGGCAGCATTTTTTCCTTCTGAGGTGAACATAGCTTCCCCCAGGCACCCTTACTGTGGGAAAGAAGCTAGACTTCCTACAGCACTCAAGCGTCATGGTGGAATTCTTCCTACCGAGTCTTTGTCTCTTTGAATCCACCTCCTGGTGTGCTAATCCCATTTACAATGGTACAGTTTGTTCCCCTTTTGGAATAGGTACAGTCTGTGAAGTTGTCAGCCCTTTTTTATTAGCATAATTTAATGAACACATACACACCAGTGAACACACTGTAGTGGCAAACAGGATTTTATTCCTGCTTATATGCCTACAGATCACGATGACTGGTGTTAGATGCTGTATTGCTGCCCATTACTCAGAGTAACTGGGACACTTTTGCTTATCGATTGGTTGTAAAAACTATTTGAGTATACAAATTACATCATTTAGTAACTCCTTGTAGATGGGAACTACCATATAGGTAAAGGCTTATAAAATAGACATAAAGTGAAGGAATGACTAGAGGCAGTAGAGGCTTTGAACTGGAAAGCATTGGGAAGAAGGCATCTGTGTTATTCACTTTCTCTTGGATCAGCATTCTTAGGACAAGAGGGCATTTGCTGAATTGAATGTTGTTATTTCCTCATACTAATTAATGTCTACTACAGTAACTACTAACCACACGTTGCTGAGTTAAAATGAAATAAAAACCCAACCAGTTTGGTAACTTGCACATGTTATACTAGCACCTTACGAGACTATGGCAAGATTGCAACTTACAGTTTAAAACAACCAAAAATCCTCTCAAAACTGGTGATAGTGGCTCATGCCTTTAATTCTAGTGCTAGGGAGGCAGAGGCAGACAGATCAAGGCTAGCCTGCTCTAAGACAGCCAGGGAGGGCTACCCTGTCTCATTCCCTGTCCCAAAACACCAATCCATGAGCTTTCTGTTGTACTAGTCATATCTCAAGTGTTCAACAGCCACACAATTACAAAGTGCATGTGCAGAACATGCTGGGAAAGTTCTACTGGTCAGTGTATGGGGGGGATGCTTATGAGTTCCCACGACAAAAGTGGCCTACTGATGGTACAATGGGTCTACACATACGTGAGCCCTGCATCTATGCACTCAACTAAGTGTAGCTTAAAAAAAGTGCCTGTTCTAAACTTACATAGATTAATTTTTGTCATTCCCCAAAGAGCAGTGGTACAATTTAGATAGTGTTACGTTAGGTATTTAGACTCTAAAGATGGGCATAGATTATGTGCAAATACCGTGTCATCTTACATGAGGGACTTATTCATGGTGGATTTTGGCAGTCCTGGAACTGTACTGAGGGACAACTGTAATTTGTCTTTAGTGAGAGCTGTAAACAGGCCAACAGAGCCCAAAATGTATAAAGTTAACTCTGAAATGCCTGTCTCACTAACCTCTCCTTTTTCTGTGGGGATAACACCTAAAATAAGCAAACTTAAAAGGCTTTAAAAAAATTGCTTGCTTCCGTGTAAAAGTTAGTCTTTATTAAAGAGTATCATATTCATACAATCCTGTTCCTTGGCTCCACTGCCAAAAGATGAGAGCAGTCTTTACAACCATCATCAGAGTCCAAGGTGGGGAAGGCGGAACGGCCCCCATAGCTCGGGCAGGGGAGCCATCGTTGTCCATCAAGGGGAACAGGCTCCACTGGAGGCTCCTTTAGGCTTGAGCATAGATGTGAAATGACAGAAAAACCACCTGAGCTGGAAGTTATACATCATTTATTTTCCAGATTGTAAGATCACTTACTATTTATTATTATTATTATTTTTTAAAAGAATCAAATTCTTTGCCCAGGGTGGTCTAGAATTTATGGCACAGTCCAGGCTGGCCTTGCATTTTCAGTGTTCCTCTTGGCTTCCAGATTCTCCAATGCTGGAATATTACAGGCATGAGCCAGCATGCTTGGCTTCAATTATTGCTTGTCAGTGGAAGCCTTCACTGTGCTGGGTTGTAGTTTTTCTTTCCAGTTAGGAATCCACAGAGCCTCAAGGGCCTGTGGAAGAATCTCATGAATACCAGCAGACCATCAATCTGAATCTATGTCATGCAAGTTGTCATAGCCAAACTCCTTCTGTACATCCAAAGGGTATTTGTTCCATACCAATCGATTGCTGCCTCTTTCCTCCTCGCTGAGGCTGTTATATTCATCAGAGCCTACAAGGAGATAAGGATTTTATTCTCCATTATAAAATACTTGCTCATAAAGAAAATTTGTGATGAAGAGCTTATGTTTACTTATTTTGTTGGGGGTGCGTATGTGGAGGGTTGTGTATCTGGTCAAAAGATAATTTATAGGAATCACATTTTTCCTTCTATTATGTGGGTGCTGGGGATCAAACTTGTGATATCAGGTTTGGCAGCTAAATGTTTAGGGGTCAGAGATTTGTCTTTCTACCCCTACTTTCTTTCAAAGTTTGTCTAGAACTCATTGCTCAGCCATGTGAGTGCTGGGATGACAGGTGTGTTCTACCACATTCATGTTAATACATATCTCTTTTTAAAACTTAAAATTTAAGCCGTGCTGTGGTGGCACACACCTTTAAACCCAGAAGTTGAGAGTCCATGAATTTCTTGAGTTTAAGGCCAGCCTGATCTACAGAGTAAGTTCCAATACAATAAGTGGATATATTTGTGTGTATTTGTGTGTGTGTGTGTGTGTGTGTCAGATGACAGCTTTTAGAGGTTGCTTTTCTTTTTACAGAGGATTCTGGGGATCCACCTCTTGTTGCCAGACTTGCTGGCTGATATATTAACACTTGTGTGTAGCCCTGGCTGTTCTGGAACTTACTTCAGGTCGGCCTTAAACTCAAGAAATTCATTTGCAGGGATTCACATCCAGTTTTCTTTTTTAAAAGAATGTATTTGAGTGTTTTTTCCTGAATGTGCACATGTATGCCTGCTGGTGCCCACAGAAGTCAGAATAGTGAGTCAGGTTCCCTTGGAACTGAATGCAATTAAGGATGACATGACATGAGCTGTCATGTCAGTACTGGGAACAGAACCCTTACCTTTTGCAAGAACGGCCAATGCTCCTAGGCATTCAAGCATCTCCAAACCTGTTAATACTTTCTCTAACAGTTCCCCTACAGAGAGGAAAAGCTTAGCCATATGTAAGCATACCCATCAATTAATTGTGCCTTCACCTCAATCTTGACTCCTATCAGTCCAACTCCATCTGGGTTGCTACCTACCTCTGGAATCTTCATCTCCATCACTGCTTTCTTCATCTGGGTACTCATTGCGCCAATTATTTTCACTGTTTTCATCATCTTCGTCTTCATAAATATCTTCTGGTTGCTCAGCATCATTCACCTGAACATCTCAACATAAACATGAGTTTAAGTCCAAAACCTCTACTTATACTCCCTGTTTGAGGCTAAAGGCATAATATCTTGGGGAGATTCAAGTAATGGTACTATGTGAAAATGGCCAGACGAGGAGTTCGTTTGACTCTGCTTTACAAGAGACTAGGTAATCTTAGGCTACAAAGGGTTTACAAGAGCTCAGATCCACTCAAGATACCACATCCCAATGCCATTACAGGGGAATGATTGTAAAGAGGAGGTAGTGGCATCTATTTTCAAATCCCCGAAGGACTGCCAGGTGGGAGAGGGACTTTATGACTGTAGTGATATCAAGGTTAGGATCAAAAAATCTCAGGGTAAGTGGTACAAGGAGGAGTAGAGGCCACATAGTGGTCTGAAGTGGGCACATCCACTCAGGCAGATAAACACAGACTCATGCATACACATAAAACCTCTCAACATTTTTAGAAAATAGAGTTAGGATGTTAAGGAAAAATTTCTCCTCTTTATTATTCTGAGACAAGGACTTAATATGTAGCTGTGGCCAGCCTGGAGCTTGCTTATGTAGATCAAGATGGTCTCACAGATGCCACCTGCCTTTGTCTCCATGCTGGGATTAAAGGTGTGTACCAGCATGCCTGGGCTTTTTTTTTTTAGATTTTAAGAGAATGTTTCTGTTCTTGGGGGGGAGGGGAGGAGGTTTGAGATGACTGAAGTCTCAGCACTTACATGATGGCTTACAATTCTACTTCCAGAAGATCTAACACTCTTCTGGCCTCTTTTGGCACCAGCATGCAAGTAATGTGCAGATACTAATTTTGTTCATATTCATGTTAATGGCATGTTTTATTGTCTCAAGATTCATTATGAACAAATCTTTCAGTTGTAGGTAGTCCAACATTTTTTTTTTCTTTTTTTGAGACAGGGTTTCTCTTTGTAGCCTTGGCTCTCCTGGATTCGCTCTGTAGACCAGGCTGGTCTCGAACTCACAGAGATCCACCTGCCTCTGCCTCCTTGAGTGCTAGAATTAAAGATGTGTACCACTGTACCCAGTTTCATATTTGCTATATTAAACCAGGGTTTCTACAAAGGATTTATAATAAAACTATTCTACTAAGCAAAAACAAGAACTAGAACAATGTTTACCAAGAGAGGAGTTCATAGCCAAGGTGGTGGTACATGCTTGTAATCCCAATATTGGGGAAGCTGAGGCAATTCCGAATGCCAAAAGTTAAAAACTTAGGTGTAAAAGAGATACCCTTTCACAAAAATAAGCGCTAGATGATAGCTCAGCGTGGATAAAGTACTTGTTGAGTGATCTTAAGCACCAGAGTTCAGATATTCAGAACCCATGTAAAAGCTGGGTAGCCTGTCTGAGATCCCAGCACATGAGAGGCAGAGACAGGAATCCTTGAGATAAGCTGTCCAGTTAGATTAGTTAGAAATGGTGAGCTCTGGCTTCATTGAGAGGCCCTGCTTCAAGGCCCTACTACACATGCATCATAACATTCACAGTAAGTAAAATTAATTTTAAAATTAAAAAACAAATGAAACCAAGAAAGAGTGGGGTCCAGGAAGTCAAAGTATCCTGTTACATGCCCTTCTCCTTTTGGACCTCCTTACCAGCTCCCATTCCTGGCTGTAGGGCTGCACAGACAGGATGTTCTCAATCCACCCTGGAGGGACCATCTCCATATAGTAAATGTCATATACATAGTCGTCATTGTGCTTTGGTTCCTCCTGATGTTCTACTGGTGCTCCATCTTCAGATACAGTTAGCTTCTCACGGATCAACTCTACAGAATTACAGAGGATCACATCTGGATCAGATGTCTACAAAGAAAGCAGATGACATGACAGAGATAAGACTCAAATAAGGATTCTAGTCTTGAACTCTCAGAGATCTGCCTGCCTCTGCCTCCCAAATACTAGGACTGCAGGCAGTATTGACTCTTAGAGTACTCTTTTCCTATTATGTTTTTCCTTTAGGATCCATAGGTCCACTTAAGGTTTCCTGGTAAAACCTATTAAAATCTTTCATTTGGCTCATTTAACTGACCAAACTACATCTAATAAAGAAGACTAGCTTATAATCCCCTCTAGAAAGAAGAGCTCATTGAAAACAAAGTCCTAGAAAAGAACTAGTCCAGGTTAAGATAATTTACAGTGTCTACAGGGTCCTGGTAGCGCAGGTCAGTGTGAAGTTGCAGGGAAATGCTACAGATGGCCTCAACAAGTTCATCAGAGAAAGCAGTGTAGCTGAAACCAGCTACCATACAGAAGTAGGAATGTTCCATTACCAAAGCACACAGAGGGAGACCAATACTGGCCCATACAAATCAAGGGCAACTTCCCGTTGCTCTAAAGTCACAAAGGAATTAGTGGTACAAGTTTCTGTATAAGCTTTTGCTCCTCAAAGCGCTTTTTTTTTTGTCTTTATGTATGTATACATACCATGTGTATGTGTGGTGCCCTCAGAGGTCAGAAGAGTGTTGGATCCCCTGGGACCTAAGTTGCAGATAGTTGTGAGCCGTGTCATGAGGGTACTGGGAATTGAACCCAGGTCCTCTGCAAAGAGCACCTGGTGCTCTCCCGCCCATCCTCAAAGCTCTTTATAAGGAGAATTCTGGCTCCAACTCACAGGTCTTCACTCTAATCCCAGGAAATTATGGAGTCATTAAGTTTTTAGGACTAGAAAATTAACCAGCTTCCCTCTAGTTACTTTTGGATTGTGGGTAAACTGAGTGATTTTTTTCCCCCTCCATTACTGAGATTTAAATTGAGGGCCTTACACAATCTAGACAAATTCTTTATCTATATCCCTAAACTCCTAGTTTACTCTTAGGTTGCTATGTTTTTTCATGAATAGACATTGTTCTCACACTTTTTGCTACTGGCCCAGACTGGACCCAAACCTAGGGAAATCTTGCCTCAGCTTCCTAAGTGCTGGGATTATAGGCATTGAGCCACTATGCTTTGTAGAAAAATTATTAAAAAATAAAAATTATCGTATGTGTGTTCTAGTTCGTTTTAACAGTCAACTTGAGATAGCCTGGAGTCACTAGAGAAGAGAATCTCAAGGAATTGAGTAGCTAGGCCTGTACCATTTCTTGAGTAGGCCTAGTCCATTTCTTGGTCTAGGGCTACAAAAGAAACTAAGGATAAGCCTGGAAGCATTTTCCAACAGGGCATAGTGCATACACCTTTAATCCCAGCACTCAAGTGGCAGAGGCAGGCAGATCCCGTGGAGTTTAAGGTTGGTCTGGTTTACTTAGTGAGTTCCAGGACAGCCAGAGCTACATAGTTAAGACCCTGTCTCAAAAAACCAAAATAGTAGCAACAGAGGAAGCATTTTCCATGGTTTCCGCAACAAGTTCCTGCATTTTTTTTTCCTGCATTTTCTAAAACCTTTACTACCCTGTTACTTTTGTTCAAAATGCATCACAGCAACAGAAAGAAAACTAGAACAGTACTACAAGGGTGTGATGACATGGTGGACATGTGGGTCCTTGGCTATTGAACTCGGGTTGCAGCTTTTCCTGCTGAACAGTCATGCTAGCCCTCAGAAATATTTTTAATGTTTGCATATATGCACACTCATTTTCAGTTATAGTACAGAGCGCTTTCTATTGTTAAACACAAGTATTTTCCATGTTGCCAAACTTCAGGATTACCAAGATGTTGATTTCACTCAAACTGAGGTGGATTCAGTTTTAAGGTGCCTTATATGTGGGTGCTGGGAACCAAACCCAGGTCTTCATGATGAAACAGCAAGTAAACTGCTGAACCACCTCTAAAGTCCCATACATACCTCTTTTCTTCCTTCCCCTCCCCTCACCAAGACAGGGCTTCTCTGTGTAGCCTTGGCTGTCCTGGACTCACTTTGTAGACCAGGCTGGCCTCAAACTCAGAGATCACCTCTCTCTGTCTCCCTGAGTGCTGGGATTAAAAGCGTGCACCACCATGGCTAGCTACTTTTTTTTTTTTTAAAGCGTTCTTATTTATCTGCTTGCTGGCCACTATAGGTTGACTGCTCTGGTACATACTCCTGTTGCTATAGTATCCCTCTGCAATACAAATCCACAGCAGGCCACAACTGAGCAGGCCAACCATGCACCAAAACCTCTGAAATTAAGCTAACATCAATCTTTTTGTATTTCCCTCATTTGTTATAGCAACAAAGGTTTAACAGTCTCTAAATAATAATGTACACATTTTAAATAGGCTCAAATCTACTTTTCAATTTTGTTTAGGTACAGGGTCTCGCTGTGTAGCTCTGGCTAGCCTTGAATGCAGAGATCTAACCGCCTCTGTGATGAGTGCCTGGGCAACTACACCTTAATTTTTTTTTTTTTTTTTTTTTTGAGACAAGGTCTCACTGTGTAGTCCTGGTTGGCTTGGAACTCAGAGATCCACCCACTGCCTCACAAGTGCTGGGATCAAAGGTGTCGCCACCACACCAAACTAGAAAGAAAAGAAAAGCCAGTCATGTTGGATGTGGTACATGACTGTAACCCCAGCACTGGGGCTGGTGAAGCATGGGGAACCATTGAGTGTCAGAGGCCTGCCTGGACTACAGAGCCAGTGCTTTGTCAGCCAGAGCGACACAGCAAAACTATCTCAGCAAAAACTATCAACAAGACAAAAGCAAGAAATCAAACAGATACCATTCTTTAGGGTGGATCATCCATCCTTAAGCTTAGAATGTATGCTGTCTCTTAATTGCTGCCTTTGGGAGCAGAGCAGGGACACGGAGTACTCACTTTACAGCAATCTGTGGCAGCCGCCTCCGGGTCTCCCTCCTCGTGGACCAGGTCCAACAACTGGAAGCCTGTGTCCCCGTCAGCTTCTGACACACATTGGGGCTCCAAACTGCTAGAGGTCCCCGAAGACCGGTGGCTGGAGACTATCCTGTAGCGGCCCTCTTTACGGACCTCGCGGACCGAGGCACGAAGATCGCGGCGGATACGCAGCTGGCTGCTCCGGGAAGGGCGCAGGGCAGCGCGCACAAGCTGCTGGATTGGCTCCTCCTGAGGGACCACAGGAATAGGGTGACAAGGATGACAGCCTCAGCAATTGTATATGGGAAGCATTTAAGATTCCCTTCCACACAAGAGTCCACGCCTGTTTCATACCTGGGAGCGCACGGTAGCAACCAACTGGAAGACATTCCTCTGCGCCGCCGTCTCCTGATCCCCTGGCGTCTCCTGAGCAGACGACTGGACCTCGCTGTCCCGGAGGCGTTTACAGGCCAGCACGAGAGCCTCTGCTGGCTCCGCATTGCGCTTCCGCTTCACGCGCAACACCGCAGTCCTGCCGGCCTCCATAGCTGCTGTCGCGGAGCACTGTGGGAAGGCGCGGGGTGCGACGGGAGATGTCTCCAGTTCCGCAGAGGTTTGCGCCGCGGGAAACGTCATGCCTACGCGCTGAGGTCCCGCCCCCATGTGGTGGGCGAGGCAGAATGGTCGCAGCCATTGGTGGCGTGTGGAGTGCTTCCCACGGAGGGTGAGCTATTGGGTTTGCCGGGGAAGTAGGGCCGTGGCAGGTCCTGAGTGCAGCCAGCCTTCCGGCCTCATTTTCTGGGCTCTGGCATAGGGTCCTGGCGTGGGTACATTCGAGTTCCCGGTATACTTGTGGACTTCTCCAGAGTCCACGTGGAGTTGTTCAAGCACCGTAGCGGACAGGTCTGCCCCTGCACAGCAGCCCGCGTGTGTGGTTGTCCTTTCTCAGACTGTGGCCTAGCACTAAGTAGGGTGTGGGGCCTAAGACTGGTCCCGCCGAGCCTCGCTTCAGCCACTCAAACCCGGACCTCAGTTGTACTCCCCTCCAGCCTTCGGTCCCGGAGCCGTTCTGCGGTTCTCTGATTCGGAATAGGCTTTCTTAGTCGGTGTTCTGTGTAGTATGAAACCACACATTTGTCTGGAGCATTGCTGTAAACGAGTGTACCCTACGTAGACGTGCCTTTGATTAAAACTCTGGAGTGGCCTCCAGTGCATCTCTAAGAAAGTGCCTAGTTAAACCCAAGCGACCGCACAGTGTGCTTAATATACCTAGGATGACTACTGCGCTTTGCGTTTTTGTTACCTTCTGATAATTCATTGCTTGGCTTGCTTTGCCTTCACCTGAGGGCTGGAACTGGATGATCTTGTGGGGTACTTTTAAGTCTTCTGGGATTTCTGAAGAGTGTCATAATTTCCAGATAGTATTATATATTTACTATGGGATTTTTTTTTTTCTCTACTTTTTCTTAAGATATGATCTCATTGTGTAGTTCTGACAGTCAAGGAACTCAGAGATCCTCCTGCTTCTGCCTTCCTAGGGCTGGAATCAAAGTCGTGCACCAACACGTTCTTGTATTTTGTTCTTGTTATATGACACTATCTCACACCGTAGTCCAGGCTGGCATCAAATTTCAGATCATACTTAGGAATCTCAGCTACCACAGCTGGGTTTTATTATAGTTTTTAGTGGTATGTGCTGTGTATAAAATGAAATCACTCTTGCTAGAAATATTAAAAAGCTGATTAATATTTTTTGAGATAGGCTATCACTGTGTAATTCTTACTGGCGTAGAACATGCTGTGTAGACTACGCTGACTTAGTACTTAACAGAGATCCACCTGTCTCTGACTCCCCAGAGTTGAGATTGAAGATTTGTGTCATTACTAAAAAGTTTTAAGTGATTTTGACATTTCTGTCTGTTTCTTGATTCTTTTTTTCCTTTTTGTTTTCTTGTCTCTTTGCCTCCATCATAGGTATTATAATTGACTAGGTTTCTGATATCCAGATCTGTTTCTAAGAAGTCAATTGACAAGGCTGAGTTTCTGTGCAAACATTGAAGAGCCAGTTGGCACCATGAAGGTCTTCTGTGGTCGTGCCAATCCAACCACAGGATCCCTGGAATGGCTGGAGGAGGATGAACACTATGATTACCACCAGGAAATTGCCAGGTAACAAGCACTGCTTCTCAGACCGCAGGTGTATAGAGCTCAGCGATGTTAATTAAGTTTTGAAGAAGATTCTGGAGACTGTTTTCTGAGCCGCTGAGATGAGAACTCTTGCTGAAAGCAGTTTACAAAGTGGGTCGGAGAGAAAGGACAGTGGGTGGCGACTGTAATCCTAAAGGAGAGGCAGAGGGTGTGAGACAGGAAAAACAGTTTGAAGGAGCTTGAGTTTGGTAACTGACTGTATGCAGTAGGAGGGGCAAAAGTCAAGAAGCACCAAGATTTCTCCTGGTTAGAGTGACTGGGTGGATAGATGTTTTTAACAAAAATCTCAGTCATTCGATTTTACAAATAAAAACTCGGTAGCCAGATGCTGGGGTGAAAGCTGACTTCCCAGAAGGAATCTACCTCTTCCATCCAGTCTCAAAAAACCCTCAAATGCATTGTCCCTCCCTTTTACATCTGTGTATCTCTGTTCATCCTTCTGACTTGCTCTTTCTATGTTTTTTTTTTTTTTTTCTTAATCTATGTTCACTCACTGTCAACTGGTTGCTTGTTCTACCTCTTGACCTTGGGTTGACTTTATTTAATCCTGTTCACAATATTCAAGCAGAAAGCTCTTGGATTAAAAGTGTGTACTAGGCCAGAAACAGGTTTTTCCAGTAAATAACACAATCATGGGAAAAATGGAACATGAGGTGTTAAGACTGGGACATTCATTCGATGCTAATAGGTAGAAAGAAACATGAGTCTTAAGATACAGAATTTGAAGAACTTGGTAAAGTTGAAATTGAGAGACATTGCAGCATCTCAGTGAAAGAGGTTATGAAATGTAAAAACAGGATTAGCTGAGGAGGCAGAAATAGAACCAGAAGGAAAGTTAGGATGGAAAGAGAAGGGAAGCTTAGGGACAGTAGAATAAATGTTAGGGTCCTTCTGCTAAGAAGTCCTGAATGCTGATGACCATAGCAACAGCCGTGAGCCGGTGGTGGTCAGTGGAGTGCTGAGAGGTGAGTGGACATGTCTTAAAAAGCAGGTCGGGACCTGAGAGATGGCTCAGCACTTAGGAGGATGGGCAACTCAACCTCCTGTAACTAGTTCCGGAAGATCTGATGCCCCTTTCTGGACTTTGTGGGCACTTACCCTCACAGGTTTGCTCATACGCATATGATTAAAAATAAAAGAGTTTTTGGTTTTATCTAATGATCTGTCTACCTACCTACCTACCTTTCTACCTATCATTGGCTTTTTGACAGAAGAAGCTGTCGGATCCTCCTAGTACAGTGTGAGCTACAATGTGGGTGTTGGGAATCAAACCCTTCCTCTGGAAGGGCAGCCAGTTCTCTTAACTGCTGAGCCATTTCTCTAGCACCAAACATAAATCTTAAAAAATAAGTAGGTAGAGAGGGTAGGGACATAGCTTGGTTGTTTAAAAAAAAAAAAAAGAAAAAAAAAGTTGTAGGACCTTAGTTTAGTTTCCAAAACTTCATAGGTTATTTTTTTTATTTTTTTGAGTTGGAGTCTATTTAGCATTGGCTGTCCTAGAATTCACTGTGTTGACGAGGCTTACATTGAATTTACAGTGATCTGCTTGCTTCTGCCTACCAAGTACTGGGATTAAAGGCTTGTGATACCATGTCCTGGCCCCCAACACACACACTTAAATTTACTTTTATGCGTGAATGTTTTACCTGCATGTATGTATGTGCCTGGTGCCCACAAAGGCCAGAAGAGGTCATCAGGTTTCCTGGAACCAGAGTTGCAGATGGTTGTGAACTACTCAATGGGTGCTGGGGATCAAACCATTGTCCTTTACAAGTGCAGCAAATGTCCTTAACTGCTGAATCACCTCGAGCCTCTAGAATTCACATTAAAAACAAAAGAAGCCAGTTGTGTTGCATGGTAGGATTTGTTGAAGGAGGCGGAGGCAGCACGTGCCTTTAATCTCAGCACTTGGGAGGCAGAGGCAGGCCCATCTCCAAGTTCGAGGCCAGCCTGGTATACAGAGTGAGTTCCAGAGCAGCCAGGGCTACACAGAGAAAACCTGTCTTGAAAACCAAAGGAAAAACAACACAAAACAAAAGTGTGTGATGAAACCTGCTTCTAATCTCAGCACTAGGAAGTGGAGACAGGAACCCTGAGGCTTGCTAGTCAGCTAGTCTTGTCTAATTAGTGAGCTCTAGGTCAGTGAAAGGAAATGGATGGTATTCGAGGGGATGACTGGAGATTTTCCTCCAGTTTTCACATGCTTGTACAACGTTTGCTTGTGTACCCATACATGCATGAATGTTCACACAGCATACAAAGTGGGTAGGGAGCACTGCTTCAGCAGTGCATGAATTTATCTGAGGTTGCAATTCTAATTAGCACCAAATAAATGTATTTTTCTTTATTCTTAGCTTGGTTGGTTTTATTCTCGGTCAGAAATAGCAAAACATTGAAAATAACATGTCTATCAACATTATTAGGCAAACCTGTGTTCTATCTATATAGAGGACCACAATGCAATTGGGAAAATGGAAAGCTCTTTATTTTCATTCCGTTCTCCACTGGTAGAGTGATCGTCACAATATATTACATTGAAAAAAAGCAATTGTATAATTATACCACTTTGTTTCAGAAATAGCGTGAAATGTGTTATTTTTTTTTTTTTTTTTACAAAAGGAAGTACTAGTAGAGTAAACTGGAAATTGATGAAAATTACCTGTAGACAATGCAACTAGGCCTGGCTGCCTGTTTGTTATGGTTGGTTTTAACTTTAACTTGTCACAATTAGAAACCCCTAGTTGCTGCCCCTGATTGCTGATTTTCCTGATTGCCTTGGCTGAGGTGGGAAAACACACCTAACTGTGGAACCTCGGGAGCTAGAGGATCCCAGAACAGCTGTCACTTACTTGGGGGGCTATGACCGATAATTACTTAGTCCACAAGGTGCGGTGCCTCAGCAGTCCTAGTCTGACACCTGGAGCCCAGAGAGTCTTTGGTGCCTGTTCCACCATGAAACTTTGCTGTCAGAGAATGAAGCAGCAGCAGGAGCAACAGAGCAAATTTACTCACTGGCAAGAAGGAAGGCCAAGCAAGCAGGCATTTCCTTCTGAAATGCCCTTTTTCATCTGTCTGCTACCAGACGGTGCCACCACAGTCTGGGTGCATCTTCCCACCTCATCCAAGGCAATCAGGAAAATTCTTCAGGGGCAGCTACTCAGGTGATTCTAAGGCAATGCATGCCCCACAGAATATCCAGAGGCCAGCCTAATCTAGATAATTCTTCACTCAGGTTTCCTTTTCAGGTGTTTCTCGCTTATAATCAAGTTGACAGGTAAAATTAACCGGTCCAGTTCAGGGCATGGTGGCCCATCCCTTTAGTCCAGTTCGGGGTGAGGTGCCACATGCCTTTAGTCCCAGCACTTGGGAGACAGAGCGTTCTTCAAGGAACACTCAGTATTGAGTTCTAGCCCAGTTGAGCTACAGAGTTGAGACCCTGACTCAAAAGCAAGACAGACAAAAAACTAATCAGTACAATGGGACAAACAGAGACTGAAGTCAGGATTCTGAGGATTATACCCTCGTCCTCATTTAAAGCATCTAGGCAAGTAAATACTCTATCACTGAGTGGCAACCCTAGCCCCTCCTAAATTTGGGAATAAAGCAAGCACAGGAAGGACTGTAGGTGGTTCAGAGGCAAATAGAAAATATGGATGTGACTTCTTTCCCTGTACTTACTGTATTTAGCCAATCAGCTTCCCCTGATGTGATATGAACCTCTGAGCATGGTGACCCTCACATACTCAGGGAGATTTCATTCTTTAGAAAGGAGAACAGCTGTATGCTCTCTCTTTCCAGGTTCCTCTCTCTAGTGTGGATGTATGGGGTAGTTCTAAGGTACACATGTATTATTCAAAGTTACATCACATGTTGGGATTATTGAGTGTTATAATATGATGAGTATGTTTATGGTTATAGGTTACTGTTTTAGACTAAGTATGGTGGACCAGTAAAATGGATCAGCAGGTTAAAGGTGTTTGCCACCAACACTAACAACCTGAGCTCGATCCCCAGGGCGCATGTAAATGTGGAAAGAAGAAACTGACTCTTGCAAATTGTCCTTTGACCTCCAGAAGCACACACATAAATAGACACAAATTACTCCTCTAGGGTAACTACTAGAGCATTTTGGGGTCTGAGAAGAACATTTTCTCTGAGGGGATTTTTTGCAAAAGCAGAGAATGGCAGTTACTGATCATACTAAAATAAATTTTGAGGGCTGACAAGATGGCTCAGTGGGCACAGGTACTTGCTGCCAAGCCTGAAGACTTGAGCTCAGTCCTTGGAACTCACATGGTAGAAGGAGAGCACCAACTTCCACAAAACTGTCTTCTGACCTTCACACATGCGCCACGGTACGTGTATTCCCTGCCCCAAGGAGGCAAATATTTTATATATATATGTATGTATATATGTATATATATATACACACACACACATGTTTGTTTATTTATTTATTTATTTATTTATTTATTTATTTATTTATTTATTTATTTATTTATTTGAGACAAAGTATCATTATGTAGACTAGGCTGGCCTCAAACTCAGAGATCCACATGCTTCCACCTTCAAAGGCCTGGGAATAAAGGTGAGTGATAGCATGCCCTGTTTTAAAAGTTTTGGGGTTTTTTTTGAGACTTTTTTGCTATATAATCCAGACTGGCCTTAAACTCATTCTTTTTCTCAGTTTTGAAATACTTGAGATTACAGACTTGAGCCACCATACCAGACTATTAAAATATTTTAAAATGAGGGCCAGTGAGATGACTCAGTGGTTAAGAGCACTTCCAGGGACCCAAGTTCAATTCCCAGCAACCACAAGGCAACTCAGAACTGTCTGTAACTCCAAGATCTGACACCCTTACTCTGATACACATGCAGGCAAAATACCAATGCACATAAAATAAAATAATTTTTTAAATTAAAAGCTGTTTCAAAGTGGATAACACACTTGTTGGATCCAATTGAGGACTGCATTTATGGGTGGGAACACTTTTTGTTTGTATCTATATTAGCAAAGGTTTCCGACTTACCTTTTCTATTTTTATCTTTTAAGGTCGTCCTATGCCGATATGCTGCATGACAAAGACAGAGTAAGTGTAAAGTAAGCCATGTTGTAAGACAGGGTCTCACTGGCTAGCCCTGGCTAGCCAGGAACTTCCTATAGTAGGCCAGGCTAACCTTCAGCTTGGAGATGCCACCATTCCCCACTTTCTGAGTGTCAGGATTAAAGGTGTGCATAACCATGACTGATGGAAACCATAGTCTTGATGTGGTATTTGGAATCTTAGATTTTTAAGGTCAGAAACTCCTCAGGAATCAGGATGTTCAGTGATACTGAGAGATGTTTGGTATAATAGAAAATTTTTATGGATGTTGGGTTTTGCCTCTGGCTCCGTTTTTCTCCCCCTCAGCTTTATTAAGGTGCAAGAACTGTGTAGATGGCTCCGTGGATAAAATACTTGGTGTTCATAAGCATAAGGCCCTGAATGTGGATCCCTAGTACCTATGTAAAAGCTGGACAAAGCAGTGTCTAACCCCAGCAGGGGTGGCAGAGACAGCAGACTGAGGACGTGCTGGCCAGCCAGCCTACCTGAGCTAGTCGCTTGATGGTCTCTGAGAGACATGGTTTCAAATACCACGGAAGCCCACTGTCTGTCTTCTGCATAGGCACACATGGAAGCAGGCATGTGCATAGCTACCCTGGTATACAGTCTAATTACCAGTTAAATGTCTATTTATTGGTACATTGTAATGTGTGTGTGCATATGTACATGTACACACATTTTGAAATGATTAAATCAAACTACTTATAACCTGTCATTTACATGCTTGCATAACAAATATTCTCATCTTATTATTGTAGTATTGAGTTTATGAGATTTTCTGATTTTATGTGACCTATATAGAAAAGGGTCTTTCTTACTTCAGAGGGAAGTTGGCCAAATGACATTCCAGTCAGCCAAGCCATAAAGGTAGCTCCCCCTTTTTTGTGAGCATGAAACCTGACATCAAATTCTACTGATCTAGCCGGGTGAGGTGGCGCATGCCTTTAATCCCAGCATTCAAGGAGGCAAAGGCAGGTGGATCTCTGTGAGTTTGAGGCCAGTCTAGACTACAAATCGAGCCCACAACAGCTGAGGCTACACAGAGAAACCCTGTCTCAGGAAAGAAAAAAAAAAAAAAGATTATACTGATCTTCCAACTGCAAATCATTTTGCTCAGCCATCATTTACTTTGTTGAGTGCCTCTTCTCATTCCTCTACGTGACAGCCCACAGTCTGACTGTGTGAGCTGCCATGTGGATGCTAGCAATTAAATTAGGTCTTCCACAAAAGTCATAAGTGCTCTTAACTGATGAGCCATGGTTCTAGCCCCTGGTAAGTGTATGCTTGACATTTTAAGAAATTGTTGAGAACTTTTTTAGGATGCATATGTAAGTTATGTTCCCATTATGTATGAGATTCCTAGTTTCTTCACATTTTTGTCAGCATTTGTTATTTTAGAGACTGGTATATAGCTCAGTAGAATACTTCCCTAGCATATGTGAGGTCCTAGGTGACACCCAGCACTGGAAAAAGAAATCGACATGTGGTATTCTAAACTTAGAAACAAACTAACAACAGCAACAACAAAACCCAAACCTGACAACCTCAGTTCAGTCCCTAGAACCTGCATGGTAGAAGGAGAGAACTGACTACTGCAAATCGTCTTTTATGTACACATATGTCCTTTGTGTGCACATGTGCATGCATGTGCATTCCCCAGCCCACACAAATAAATAAATGTGTAAACAATGTTAAAATTATTTATTATAGAGATAGCTCAGTGGTTAAGAGCACTGCAGAAGAGCCAGGTTTAGAGGGGTATTCAGGGAGAACGTAACGAACTTAGCTGCAGGTACAAATCCTGGGCTAGGACTGACAGAAGTACCAGTTGGCAAGGAGGGCGGTGGGTGGGCACTTTCACCTCTCAGATGGATCAGTGCTTGGGGGTTGGTGCTGCTCTGAGGCACCAGAGGAGGCTGCTTGTGGGCACTGGGAGAAGAGGGCCTAGAACCAGCCGCCATTTCTAAAAGGGACCTGATCAGAACTGCATTCCTACAGGAAGAACAAGCATACTTTCTCCCTGCTCCTACCTGCCTTTAATCCTCTTCATTTCTTTATTGTCTATACCTAGCAGCAATGGTTTACAGTCTTGCCAGCATTCCTAAACAGAAAAGAAGAGTATAGCAGAGAAAATCACTTAATACAGGGCAGGAGGCTGACTCAGTGATCATGGAACCTATAAATGTGTAGCTTAGCTAGCAAGTGCTGACATCTAGGGCTTAGAAAGGACGTAGGGTCATTTCTTTACCTGGTGCTGCCAACCATGACCCCAGTTCTATAGAGCACCTTTTCACTTACTTACAATAACAAGAGACGTGACAGTTATTTTTTCCTTTCTCTCAGAATATAAAATATTACCAGGGTATCCGGGCAGCTGTGAGTAGGATAAAAGACAAAGGACAAAAGGCCTTGGTTCTTGACATTGGCACTGGCACAGGTCTCCTGTCAATGATGGCAGTTACTGCAGGAGCTGACTTCTGCTATGCTATCGAGGTAAGCCATACTGTTTGGGTGTGTATCCTGTGTCTTACATGGGGAGGCCTTTAAGTCCTTGGGTTTTCTCAGTCTGCTGACAAACAATGATGAGTACATAACTGACTTCTTCACACATAGAAGATGACTCAGACAGGGCTCCTCTCTTCAGGAGGTTCCCCTCTTCTTCCCCACTTTGAAACAGTGATTCTCAGAGTAGGCTGTGTCAGACTCCCTGAGGAACTTTAAAAAATAGTTACGTGGGCTGGAAAGATGGCTCAGTGGTTAAGAACACTGTCTGTTCTTGCAGAGGACCCAGATTTGATTCCCTGTACCCACATGGTAGCTTACAACCGTTTTTAACTCTAGTTCCAGAGGATAGCCTCTTCATACCTCCTCAGGCACCAGGCATTCATATATTACATATACATATGTGCAGACAAAACAGTTATACACATAAAAAAAAATCTAAAAACATTTTTAAAGTAATGCTTCTGCTTCCTGCTGAGATTTCCATTAAAGTTTTTGTTGGCGATGTAGTTGAGTCTCGAGAGTATCAATCTAGCATGTAGACCTGGATTCGATTGCTAGCAATACATAAACTGGCATATTGACTCTCCAGAAGTAGAACTGTCGAAATTGGGTTTTAGGGTCATCCTGGGCCTCTGACAGGTCTTGCCCAATCTGAGCTACCACAGACACTGTCTTAAAATAATATCAGATTAATTTTTTGTTTGTTTGTTTTCTGTTTTTGTGAGACAGGGTTTTTCTGTGTAGCTCTGGCTATCCTGGGCTCACTTTGTAGACCAGCTAGCCTCGAACTCACAGAGATCTGCCTATATCTTTCTCCCTGAGTGCTGGTATTACAGGCGTGTGCCACTGTGCCCAGTCTATTAAAATTAATTAATATTTTACTGAATTTTTCTGGAATGTGACCTGACATTGGAATTTTTAAATGTGCAACAAGATTAAGTGTTCCTATAGAACTAGCTGTTTTTTACATTCTGACGCTCTTTCTCTGTTTTTCTTTTTTTGTTTGTTTGTTTTATTTAAAGACATAGTCCCTCTGTATTGTCCTGGAGTTTGATATATAGGCCAGGCTAGACTCAAACTCCCAGAGATGCTACTACCTCTGCCTCCCAAGTGCTGGAATAAATGGCATGTGCCATTAGGCCTGTCTTTTTTGTTTGTTTGTTTTTTGTTTTTTGAGACAGGGTTTCTCTCCATAGCCCTGGCTGTCACTCTGTAGACCAGGCTGGCCTCAAACTCAGAGATCCATCTGCCTCTGCCTCCTGAGTACTGAGATTAAAGGCATGTGCCTGTTTTTTGTTTGTTTGTTTGTTTGTTTGTTTTAAACAAGGTCTACCTACATGTCTCTGGCTGTCCTAGAACTCACTATGTAAACCAGATTGGCCTTTAATTTATAGACATACACTTTCTCTATCTTCCAAGTGCTAGGACTTAAAAAGGTGTCTACCGCCATACCCTTAATGTTTTTTATCACGATTTTATGTATTTATTTTGTATGGAGGTAGCATTTGTGTGGTAGTCAGAGGATAACTTTTGAAGTTTGCTTTCTCCTTCACCATGCAGGTCTCAGGGATTAAATTCGGGTCAACTTATCATGCTCTGCAGCAGGCTCCCTTACCCACTGAGCCAACTTGTTATCCTTACCATTTCTTTAATAAAACATTAAACATGTTATTTTTATGATAATGTAAATAGTATACATTATAAGAGGGAATGTGGTAAATGAATAAAGCAGTAACTTAAATAAGATAAAAGTTTGCTCACATAGTCCTGAGGTCAGCAGTAGAATGTATTCTACTTCAGCTCCTTCTAGCTGCCCTGTTATCACTGTCTTGGGGCCATAATCTCCAAGTGGGAAGGTTCGATAAATGGATTTGACCCCTGGATCTCACAATGGAAAAAGAGAAGACCTCCACATGCACTCTATGGCACATACGTACTTAAACATGCACATCATCACATCCACACAGTAATAAAAATAGTATTCATTTATTTGTTTGTTTGAGACTGGTTTTCTACATAGCTGTCCTGGAACTCACTATGTAGAACAGTCTGGCCCCAAAACTCACAGAGCCTGCTTCTGCCCACAACCTCAGTGTTGGGATGAAAGCTGTGTGCCACCACATGCAGCTTATATCGATTTCTTTAAAAGATGAGTGCAGACTGAAGAGATAGCTCATGGTTAAAACTTGTATTGCTCTTGTAGAGAGCCAGCACCTCTAGCTGCCAGCTCACAAATTCCAGTTCCAGGGAGCTGGAGGGTTCTATGGTCCTGGTGCTCACATGTATAATCTGCACAGAGACACACACACATGCACATAATTTAAAAGCATGTGCCAGTGGACCTGGCCTGAGTTACATATACTTAATGTGAGATAAGAATAACCCACTTTCTGGGTGCCGTGTCACACACCTGTAATCCCAACACTTAGGGAGGCAGAGGCAGGCAGATGGCTGTGAATTTGAGGCCAGCCTGGTCTACAAAGTGAGTCTAGGACAGCCAAGGCGACACAGTGAAACCCTGTCTCTGAAAAAAAAAAAAAAAAAGAAAAAAAAAGAAAGAAAAAGAAAAAATCAACAGACCAACCAAGAATAACCTATTTGTGGCTGGATAGGTAGCTCAAAAGTCAAGAACATTTGTTCCTACAGAGTTCAATTCTCAGTACCCACATGGTGGTTCACAACCATCCATGATTTCAGTTCAGGGGCTCCGGTGCCCCCCTTTACTTCCATAGATACCAAGCATGCACATGGTGCACCTATATGCAGGCAAAACATTCAAACATAAAATGAGTAGACTGAGAATGGTAGCCCATACATTCAATCCCAGCACATGGGAAACAAAAGCAGAACGATCTCTGAGTTCAAAGCCTGGCTGGTCTACATATGGAGTTTCAGAACAGCCAGGGTTAAATAGATCTTGTCCCAAAAAAATGAACAAACAAACAATAAATAAAATGCATGTTAATTAAAAAAGAATGTTTTTAGGAGCTGGATAGATAGCTAAGCAGTTAAAAGTGGACTGTCTACCAGAGAAGACTGCTTGGATGTGGATTTAAGCCAGTAGAAAGTCTTTATTGGGTGTTCAAGATTCCAGGATAGCCCTGAGCCTTTCTTGTGCTTGTAGGCACAAAAACCATGTCCTGGGTTTGCATACTTTAGTTAATAAGAACAGTTACGTAGAAGTAGAGCCACAGAAGCCAAAAAGCAAAATTTAGAGACATCCCAGAACTATGGACTTTAATGGCTTAGTGCCAGAGCCCACCAGCAGTCGAATAGTACCTGACTGGGGAGTGAGGATTGAAATAATTAAAGCAAATCACACTACACATGGGATCAGCTCCAGAGGGCTGTCAGGACAACTGCAGCAGAGAGTTTATTCCACAATTCCTTTCTCTGGGCAAAGCAAAAACAAGTCACATCAATACAAGAAGTTCATGGAACTGCCAAACTTGTTTTCTTAAACTACTTCCCTGTAGCAAATATGGTCCAAGGTTACACAAACAAGTTTTAAGGAACTTGGCATAACATCCTCTTATCTCTGTCTCAAGGTGAAGGCCAGTGTGAAAACATGTTTTTTGTCAAATACTCAATAACAAAGGAGCTTGACCGACAAATAGCACTCCACAGATTAGGTCTTTGTTTTTGTTTGGCAGATGGTACAGTATACATGCTGAGTTTTACAGCCTGAATGGTATTTTCATCATGGAGTCAGTTGTGTGCTTGCACACACGTAATGGAACTTTACACAGCTATAAAGGAAAATGAAATAATGATATTTAAACTGGGCATAGTAGTGCTTGCTTGTAATCCTCGAACTTGGGAGAAAGATGCAGGATGATTCAGGAATTTAAGGCCACCCTGGGCTACATGAGCTGAATTAAAAAAAAAAAAATAATAAGCAAACAACACCAAAAAAAAAAAAAAAAAAAATTACCAAGGTGTTTGAGCAGATATGAAGAAGCTTATATTTTAGAACGACTGCCCTGATGGCTTCAAAGTAAATTTTGTTATCCCTGTCTTACAAATGAAGGGACTAGGACTCAGGATTGGTCAGGATTGAAGTCCTACAGTCAGTAAGCAAAAGAAGGGCTGGAGAGTTGCTCATTAGCATAATACTTGCCTAGCATGCAGGAAGCTTGTTCTTCATCACTGACAAAAATAGGAGTTAGGCCTGAAGGCAGGCCTCTGGTTCTGTTCTAACACATAAAAGGGTATATACAGGTGGACTTGGTACTCACTGGCTAACATCTAACTGGTAAAGTTAGCAGTGTGGTTGCTCAGGGAGGGAAAAGAGAAGAGCTAAACTTGGAAACGTGCTTACTTTCAATGGTTAAGGAAATGTGGCCAGTATAGCCAAGTTTAGGCAGACGGAATGACCCCAGAGGGAAGTGTACTGTGGAAGCCAGCAGAGCAGATTCATGGGAACCTTGGAAGGGAGGTGTATATGAGAAGACATCCCTGTTACCCGTGGTGTTGTTTGATACAATGGGCCCTAGGTGGTCGAGGTTACTGTCTTACTTAGTCGCTGTTGCTGTGAGGGGACACCATGACCAAGGCAACTTTTGTAAAGGAGAGCGTTTAACTGGAGGCTTCCTTACAGTATCATCATGGCAGAGAGAATGGTAGCAAGCAGGTGAGGTGCTAAAGAAGTACCTTGAGAGCTACATCCCAGTTTGGCAAACAGAGAGAGACTGGGCCTGGTTTGGGCTTTTGAAACCTCAAAGCCCACCCCCTAGTGACATACCCCTCCAACAAGGCCACACCTTCTAATCCTAATCCTTTCAAAACTACTTTCTGGTCAGTATGCATTCAAATATATGAGCCTGTGGGAGCCATTCTTAGTTAAACCACTGCACGTACCAATCACTTGAGGAATGAAGTTTTTACTTCATCCCATTTTAGTCAGCTACATGTTGCTTATATGTTGGACAGTATAGGTAGGTATAAAGGTTTAGCTGAGTGAGGAGTAACCGTTGTTGAATTGGCAATAGGAGATTATTAATGACTTTTATTGGTTTATTTTTGTTTTGTTTCTCTGTTTAGCCCTATCCTAGAACTTGTTCTGTAGGCCATGCTGTCCTTGAACATAGAGATCTGCCTTCTTCTGCCTTCTGA
This sequence comes from Psammomys obesus, assembly GCF_907164565.1. Classification (NCBI taxonomy): domain Eukaryota; kingdom Metazoa; phylum Chordata; class Mammalia; order Rodentia; family Muridae; genus Psammomys; species Psammomys obesus. The sequence continues at coordinate 22,602,144 of NW_026596034.1, forward strand.
GTGCTAGGGTTAAAGGAGTGTGCCACCACTGCCTGGCTCATTAGTGACTTTTAAAATAATTTTTTCAGCATTTTATTTTTGACTAATTGTATGTATGAGCATATATGAGTACAGGTACACATGGAAGCCAGAAGAGGGTGTTAAATCCTCTAATCTAGCGTGTACATATGTGTCCCTGGAAGAGCAATATGTGCTTTTAAGCCTATCTCACCAGCCCCAATTTTATTTCAAAGAGTTTGTGTGTGTGCATGCACACGTGCCTCCATGTTGGTGCCCTCAGACCAGAAGAGGGCACCAGATCGAGTTATACCTGCTTTTAAGCTGACCACTGTGGGTGCTGGAAACGGAATTCTAGGTTTCTGTAAAGTAGTTAGTACTCTTTATCTCCTTAGCTATCTCTTCTGCCTGTATGAATCTTTCTTATTGTTCTAGTGAATCTTTCTTATTCTGTTGACATACTGCCTTTCTTCTAGGGCTTGTACCTCTACTGGCTGTAGAAAAGCTGCTAAAGACCCATTGGGGTACATCAGACAGGAAAATGTGATTCTAATTTACTCTTTTAAAAGCAAGCAAACTTTTCCTAGAAATTTCTGGCAAACCTCTCCTTGTATCTACAGTTGGCCAAAATAATTGACAAAGGGGATTTAGTTCCCCCCAAGCCAGGTGGTTTCATCACTTTAAAGCAGGCCAGTTCCCATACTGTACCACTGCTCCTCTTCTGAGGCAGGGAGTAGTGGATGTTTGGGAAGTTGTCTTCATTGTTCATGCTTGGGGTGTGAGCATTGTGTGTTTGATTAGGTGTGCCTGCTTGTGTGTAGGTGGGTGCTTGCATGTGGAGGCCAAAGGCTGATACTGGTGTCTTCTTAAGTCAGTCCCCACCTTAAATACTGATATAGAGCCACTTGAACTCATAGCTACCAGTCCAGCTTGTCTAGCTAAGCATTTGCTCTCAGCCAGCTGGTCTGGGATTACAGAGGGACTGCTGCATAGCATTTACACAGATGGTGGGATTCTGAACTCTGGTCTTCACGTCACACTTACGCCGGTGCCTTAGTTTTATTTTAGCTGCTGTGATAAAATACTTTGACAAAAGCAATTTAAGGATAAAAGGTTTATGTGTTCATAATTCCAGGTTATAGTTTATCACTGGGAAGAAGGCAGGGTGTCAGGAACTTGAAGGAGCTAGTTGATTTATATTCTCAGTCAGGAGCCAAAAGTAATGAATTATGCATGCAGGTCAGCTGGCTTTCTCTTTTTCGTTCAATCCTGGACCTAGCCCATGAAATGATGCTGCTCAGAATTCAGGGTGGGTCAGTTCACCTAATTAAGAAAATCTCTCTCAGGCATGTTCACAGGCCAGTCAAATCCAGATATGCACTTTTCAACTGATACCATATTGGCAAATGACGAGTAAAAGTGACATCAAACACCACTGGCTGAGCTGTCTCTCCAGCCCTGTGAGAGCTTGAGCTTCTTGCTTGGCTGAGGACAGAGAGGCTGTGAATGGTCAGAGCAGGAAGGCTTAGGGAAGGGGCCGAGTTGATAGATCAAAGGCAGCAAAAAGAGGATCACACTGAGTTTGTGGTAATTTTAAAGGCTCAGATAAAGTGATTGATGAGGATTGAGGGTTTAAGCCCAGAGACCACATTAAAAAAAAAAAATGCAACGTTTTAGAAATAATTGTTTTCCCCCAGCTGATACAGTCTTCACAAAAGAATATGGAATTTTCCGTGATATCAAAATCATTTTTATGGTAGAAAATATAGAAAATGACTTAGAAAAAAAATGAAAATCTCCTATCATTTATTTTTGTTTCCACTTTGTATTTATGAGAGTTTCTGTATTTTTATGGATTAGAGTTGTGACATCCAGATTAGGCAAGTTGAAAAGTCAGGGTTAGAGGGACTGGTGAAGGGCTTGAGGGGTCTCATAAGTTCTGGAGGAAAAACTTTGTATTTCCCTGTGGTTTGTGTTTGTGTGTTTGCTTTAGACACATTGCTTTATACAAGGGTCCTGTGTAGCCCAGGCTGGCCTCAGACTGTTTAGCTAGGCTGGCTGATCTATCTACACTTCCCAAGTGCTTCCATTCCAGGCATGGATTGCCATTTTCCCAGCTTCCAGCTGGATTTAATTTGGCAGATGTGGGGTAGGAGAGTTCACACCTGCCTATGAATACTGGGGAGGACCATATGGGTTAAAAAGGGGGGTTCTGGGAGAGTAAAATGGTCTACATTGTGGAGAGTTCCAAATATCAAAAGGAAATACAGGCTGTACTTTTGGTCTGAGTCAGTTCTGAACATGAAGGTGACCTGGCCACACTTTAACACAGTTATAGTCTCCCTTATCTCTGGAAATTAAAGTGCATAATCCCAGTTTGTGAGAACAGCTCTTCTCTTAGCATCTTTAGCCTAACAGTGACACCTACTGCCTCTACTAGGTAGTGCAAGATTTCTTCATTTTTGCTTACTTGGCATGCAATGGGAACTTGTAAATAGTACCTTGAAATTTAACTTATTTAATTGTTTGTTTGATTGTTTTTATGTGTGCAGGTGGAGGCTGTTGAGACAGGGTTTCACTCTGAAGCTCAGGCTTGCCTATAACTCATGATAATTGTCCTGTCTTACCCTCGTGCCACCACACATGGCTGAATTCTATCCTTTTATGTTCATTTTCATGACACACATTTGGAGACTAAAACATTCTTAGCCTCACCTGAGTCGGGTACTGTCCTGCTAGCTCTGAGTCTTTGAGAGGTAAGATGTTTTTAAATGGCACATTGCTCATTTTTCTTCCTTGTCTTCTCTTTCTCTCACCCCCTTCTCTAACTTACAGGTTTTTAAGCCCATGGCTGATGCTGCTGTGAAGATTGTGGAGAAAAATGGCTTCAGTGATAAGATTAAAGTTATTAACAAGCATTCCACTGAGGTGACAGTTGGACCAGGTGAGCGCCATTCCACGTGTTGTGGGAAGCATTTCGTGAAAATTAGAGCTAATTAGTGTCACGGCAGTCAGTCACACACAGGAAAGGAGCTCTTTGCTCTAAGCATGTTGGAATTCTTGAGTAGCTGAACTTTTGTGAAACCTAAGGTAGTAAGAAAAGTCTGTAGTCAGGTGTTTGAAACTTAGGAATTCCACGTGCTCTTTGAAACTTGGGGAGCACAGCTGAGGTGTTTGGGGAGGACAAGCTGTGGTTCTCCATACCCATCACTAGTTTGTAAGATGCAGTGTTTTAGGATTGAAGGACTATTTAAAGTCACTATTTTAACTTTGTCATTATCATCAGGCTCTAATACAGTCTAGGCTGGCCTTGAACTCCCTCTGTAGCTTGGTCCTCCTGATTATTGGAATTACAGACATTTGTATCACCTTTGATCCCAGCCCTTGGGAGGCAGGTGGCCAGATCTTTGTGAGTTCAAAGCCAGCTTAGGGTACAAAGCAAGTTCCAGGACAGCCAGTGCTCTGTTTTGCAGAGAAACCCTGTCTTGAAAAAACCAAACCAAAACAAAAAAGATTTAGAACTCTCAGCTCCTTCTCCAGCCTGCCTGCAGGCTGCCATGCTTTCACCATGATTGATAATGGACTAAACCTCTGGAACTGTAAGCCAGCTCCATTGAAATGTTTTCCTTTGTAAGAGTTGCCTTGGTCATGGTGTCTCTTCCCAACAATAAAGCCCAAACTAAGACAGACTACAGATACATAGCAAGAGTCTGTAACCACAGATGTTCCCATCCTCACCCCAGTTCCTGAAATAAGGACTCTAAGACTTCATTACTTAGGAATAAATTCTTAGGTCATAAGCTTTGGTTCATTCTCTGACTAGCTCATACTCATTTTACTCATTTACTATATTCTGTGTTGCTACATGGTTTGTTAACCTCTCCTAAGTTTCATGCGTCCTTCTTCCTCAGGGCGAATGAACTCTTTTTCCAGAGTTCATCTCTCTGCCAGAACTCCCACCACCTATTTCCTGCCTCAGCTGCTAGGCCATCGGTATCAGATGCTTCCATATAGTACACAAGAGAGTCTCTTTACAAGACTCTCTCAAAAAACAAAACAAGAACATATGATTGTTGGTGAATTTTGACAAATCAAGGGACACTTGTAACCACTGTGGAAACCCAAAGAGTTAATACCCAAAGAGCCCTTATGGCCCTTGTACAATCTGTCGCCACATACTCACTGATATTATTCTTTATTTCATGTAAATTAGATCGTCTTTTTCTAGAATATCAAGGAAATGAAATTGTCTGTCAGGGAATGCTCTTCTGTGTTTTGTTTTGCTTTCTCCCTCAGATCTGGAGATCAAACTTGGGGCTTTGTGTAGTATACCCTAAGTTCCACTCCAACACTCTCTTGTTAGTATAATGCCTTTTAAAATATTTTATTTTATTTGTTTGGTTTTTGAGACAGGGCTTCTCTGTGTAGCCCTGGCTGTCTTGGAATTTACTCTGTGGACCAGGCTGGCCTCAGACTCAGCGAGATCCTCCTGCCTCTGGGATTAAAGGTGTGCGCTACCATTGCCCAGCTTAATTTTTTTTATTTTTAAGATTAAAAAAAAAAATGTGTGTGTGTGTGTGTGTGTGTGTGTGTGTGTGTCTGTATTAGCTTGTGTGTATGTACTGTGTGCTGGTACCCACCAAAGCCAAAAGAGTATGGATGTGATGTGGGTTCTGGGTTCTGACCTGTGCAAACACAGCAGGTCTCTTAACTGCTGAGCCATCTCTCCAGTTCCTAACTAACTTTAATGTGATTACTATGATTTGTTAGGTTGATGGAATAACAAACTAACATTTTTAAACCTCTTTCATATTTTTCTTATTTGTTTTTTATTTTATTTCTTATTTTAAACCTTTTTCTTATTTGTTTTTTAACTTATGTGTGTACTATGTATATGTATGCTTTTTGTTGTTTGCTTGTTTTTTGAGACATTGTCTCACTGGTCATAGCCTTGTCTCATAGCCTTGACTGGTCTGGAACTCAAATTGTAGATCAGATTGGCCTCAAGCTCACAGAGACCCAGCTGTTTCTGCATCTTGGTGCTGGGGTTAGAGCTGTGCACAGCATACCTGGCCCAACAAAGAAACAAACACGCGCCCCCTGAGAAGCCAGTACCCTCACTCAAGTGTGTTTGCTGTTCTCTTCTTAAACATCATTCTTTCTCTCTCAACACTTGTTCTTCAGTCTGTAGTGAGCTTAGTAAGTTCTCACTTTCCCCGTGTCTGGGCATGTGCCCATGTGTGCAGGCACATGCACGAGTGTGCGCTCAGGGACTCGGAAACTGCAGATGTCTTTTACTGCGCTCCACCTTTTCCCTTTTCTTTTAATTTTGTTTTGTTTTGTTTTTCAAGGCAGGGTTCCTCTTTCTCTGTGTAGCTTTGGCTGTCCTGGAACTCATTTTGTAGACCAATCTGGCCTCAAACTCAGAGATCCACCTGCTTCTGCCTCCCAAGTGCTAGGCTTAAAGGCCTGCACCACCATGCCCGGCTCCTTTTCTTTTCCTTTAGATTGAAACAAGATCTCGTTATGTAGCTCTGCTGACCTGGAACACAGTCTCTAAACAAGGTTGGCCTTGGTAGAGATGTGCTGCCTCTGCCTCCTAGGTGCTGGGGTTAAAAGGGAGTACCACCCTGCCTGACTGCCACCTTATTCTTTTCACTGAACCTCAAGTTTGCTTTTTGAGATGGATTGGTTGTCCAATGAGCTCCTGTGATCCATCTGTCTCTGTCTCCCCAGTGCTGGAAGGATATGCTTAGCTTTACCTGGGTGGAAAGGATTTGAACTCAGGACCTCCTCTCTTTCATAGCAAGTGTTTTTTACTCATTGTCTTGGTTGCTTTTCTGTCACTATGATAAACACTATGACCAATGCAACTGGGAAGGAAAGGATTTATTTGTCTTATAGTCCGTCCCATTATTGAAGGAAGGCTAGACAGGAACTCGTGGCAAGAACTTGAAGCAGAAGCCATGTAGGAACGCTGACTACTGGTTTGTTTCCAGGCTCACATTCAGCTACCTTTCTTACATAGTCCAGGCTCACAGTGGGCTAGGCCCTTTCACATCAATCAGCACTCAAGAAAGTGCATACAGGCTAATCTGATCAAGGCAAATTCTCAGTTGAGGTTCCCTTTCCCCAGGTGTTTCTAGATTTACGCCACCGACTGAGCCAGCTCTTAGAAGGAACATCTTAACTATTTTTAAGGCATCTAAGCCCATTTTCTTTTTTTTTTTTTTTTTTTTAAGATTTATTTATTTTTTTAATGTGTATGCCTGCATGTAGTCTATGCACCATTTGAAAACAATGCCTGAAGAGGTCAAAAAAGGGTACCAATGTCTTCCTGGAACTAAGTTAAAGACAATTAGTCACTATATGAGTGCTTGGGTTGAATCTGGCTCCTCTGGAAAAACAGCCAGTGTTTTTAACTATTGATCCATCTCTTAAAGCCCCTACACCCAGTTTTCACAAGATCTATGTAGCTCTGGCTGTCCTGGAACTTGCTATGTAGTGCAGGCTGTCTTTGAACTCACAGGTATCTGCTTGCCTCTGTCTCTCAAGTGCTGCAATTAAAGACATGTGCCATGATGTGCAACCCAGTTTTCTTTCCTTCTTCATTCCTTCCTTTTTTTGTTTGTTTTTCAAGACAGGGTTTCTCTGTGTAACAGAGTCCTAGCTATCCTGGAACTTGCTTTGTAGACCAGGCTGGCCTCAAGTTTACAGAGATCCACCTGCCTTTGCCTCCCAAGTGCTAGGATTAAAGGCATGTGCTGGCCAGCCCAATTTTCTTAACATATAAGTTAATAAAGGTGTTAGAATCTTATCTTCAGCTCAGAAATTTTTATAATATTAGCTGATACATTTATACAAAAAAAAAAAAAAAAAAAAAAAAAGGATGGGGGCTGGAGAGATGGCTCAGAGGTTAAGAGCACTGGCTGTTCTTCCAGAGGTCCTGAGTTCAATTCCCAGCAACCACATGGTGGCTGCTATAATGAGATCTGGTGCCCTCTTCTGGCCTGCAAGTACATGCAGACAGAATACTCTATGTGTAATAAATAAATCTTTAAAAAGAAAGAAAAAGAATTTTCTAAAAATATCCATGTGGCCTTTAGAAAAGCATCAATTAAATAATGACATCTAGAAAAAGAAATCAATATATCCTAAATGAAACTTGTTATTTTATTGCTCACATGTAGGTACTTAGTATCATACATCTAATCACTGAAGCCTGAAACCGGTCAGTAATCTTTGATGTGCCCTTTTTAATTCCTTATGCTGAAACACCATTCCTTTTGCTTCCTAAATATGTTTTCCATTTAATACTTCTCACCTCTACTAAACATCATAGTTTAGGTTCTAATGTCTCTCACAGGCTGTTAAAACAGTAAACCATCATTCAGAATGACCTGTTGTGCTACTCTTTCTATTCAAAATTCTTTGAGGCCCCCAATTGATATGTCTTCCTTTATGAAGATTATCACCTCACCCATTAGCCCACCCATCCCAAACATTCCTTAGTTGCTTGTAATTCTTTGTGTAGGCTTGAGGCATGAGAGCTTTTCCTCCTATGTCAGCGTGTCTATTTCTGGGTCTTTGTCAGCATTCTTGATGGTTGAAAGCAGCTTAAAGCTTGAGGTTCACTCACATTGTTCTGTGTAGCGCTCATTTTTAAAACTCTTCTTTATTTGGTGTGTTTAGGCCTCAACCTCCCAACCCTACACAGGAGAGAAGACTAGTGGGGAGAGAGGGCCCCTTTACTTCTCCTGGCTGTTAGGGTCAATGGGTTCTTTCAGGACTCTGTACCAATCTCTGTCAACCGCAGACACAGCCAGCAGTCTTCCTCAAGCCACTGTTTCTGCTCCAAGCTGCCACACTGTCTGTCTCTCTGGTCACTGCTTCACACCACATGTCAACACCGCAGGCCGTGCCTTGCTTTCTTAGCATTCAGAGTCCTAGACCATGCTGCTATTACCAGCTGGCAGAAGCCACACCACTCATGAGACAGTTAACAGGTGTGGACAAACTATAGCTCAACTAAAATCTCACACTTGGGACTAAAACAAAAATATATTTACATGACATAACTGCGCTTACAAAGGAACCAAAACTTTCATTACAGTTCTGTGTCGAGGGGTTTTTTTTTTTTTTTTCTTTTTGTTTTGTTTTTTTTTGTTATAAGCAGTGTGCCATTGTATATGTGTGCCATATTAGTTACTTTTCTATTGCTGGTTTGAAACACCATGACCAAGGTAGCTTTAGAAGGAAGGAGTTTTTTGGGCTTACAGTTTCTGTAGGATAATAGTCTATCATTATCATCATAACTTGGCAATAGGCTTTGTGTCGAGCAGCAAACTTGAGAGTTTACATTTTGAACAGCAAGCAGGAAGCAGACAGCAAACGGAGAATGGCACATGGCTTTGAAACCTCAAAGATCACCCTAGTGACATAATTCTTCCAGCAAGGCCATACCTCCTACATCTACCCAAACAGATGGTATTCAGACATCTAAGCCTATAGGAGACATTCTTACTGAAACCACCACACTCCAAACCAACCTGCTTTCCTTTTGTCCTTCTTCCTTCCTTCCCTTTCTTCCTTCCTTCTCTTCCTTCTATTCATTTGAAAGGTCTTGCTTTATAACCTAGGCTGGCTCCAAATTTGAGCTCCTTCCGGCATCCCATGTTGTGCCACTATGCCCCTTTGATGCCTTGAAAAAGAGTGGTTCCCATAGGCTTATATATTTGAATGCATAGTCAGCAGGGAGTGATGCTATTAAAAAGGATTAGAAGGGTTAGGAGGTGTGGCCTTATTAGAGGAGGTTGTGGGTCGGGCTTTGATGTTTCAAAAGCCCATCCTAGCCCTCCGTTCACTTTCCCTGCTTGCTCATCATGATGTAGCTCTCAGCTACTTCTCTAACACCATATCTGCCTGTTGTCATGCTCCCTGCCATGATAACAATGGACTAAACCTCCAAAAATGTAAGCAAGCCCCCAATTTCTTTTATAAGAGTTGCTTTTGGTTATGGTGACTCTTCACAGTAATCGAACAGCGAGTAAGATAGACCCAAATGACAGCTTTGACAATTCTTAACTCTTTCCCACTCTCTCTTTCAAAGACAATTTTACTATGTAGCCCTGGTTGGTCTGGAACTCACAGATATCCACCTGCCTTTGCCTCCCAAGTGCTGGGATGTAGCCCAGTCTTTGCTACTTTATGGATTCTTTTTTCCTATCCTTTAGCCCCCTGATTTTACCCCTTTCACGATATAGAGAAACAAGGAGAGAGGAGAGAGAGAGAGATCACTAATCTAATTTCTTTTCGTTTCTTTTTTGAGCACTACTACTAACAAACCACAACCAGCCTCCCTAAATGACCAACAACACCCCCACCCTCTGCCTACCACAGCTCTAGCATTTACATACTCTCCAAGAAGTTCCCAGAATTCCAAATGTCACACAATCACAGAAACTACCTGCAGGTGGCAAAATCATGCCTCTGCTAGCGCACGAAACAAACGAATTGTAAGTCATTTCAGGTTGAATGATTTCATAGTCAGCTGCATAGTCAGCTGCTACAAACAGTCCGAAGCAGTCCATGTTCCCATACCTGGGATTAAAATGAAAACATATCCTTATAATATTTGTGGTTTTTAGAGAAACTAAAACTCCAGAATTGTCCCTCACTGGGATTGAAGGTGTGTGCCACCATGCTCAGCCAATTTAGCAGCCTTCCTCTGTTTCCCCTCTGTAGCTGCCACAGTGTTGGGACTTCTGCATTCTGTTTCTCCTGAACTCTTTCCAGTTCCCAGTTGCGCCTTCTGATTTTGGTTCTCTTTTCTCTTTTTGTTTTTGCTTATTGAGGATGGGTCTACTCTGTAAGCCTGGGTTAGCCTGGATTTCACTATGTACGGCTACCGAATGTTAGGATTAGTCTATATACTTTTGTTACTTTATTACTTTCTTTCTAATTCCAAATGTGAGTTCCCCAAGGGTCTGTTCTGAGGCCCTAAAAATTAACGTCTTAGTTTGGAGCCTGTTCCTCAGAAATGGATTACCCTGAGTATGTGTGGCAGCAGTTGTTCAACTATCCATTGCATTCATGTGATAAATTAGGACACATATGGTGTAACTGCCCTTTTTTCAGGCTCCTCTACTACCACCTCCTCATAAATTCAGACTCACTTGATAAATACCAGGCTCTAAAAGTACTTACTAAAATTCACTGGGTCATAAAGCTTTATTTTTATTTTAATGAAACAAACATGGAATATAAATCATTTCAAGTCACACGATCACCTTAAAATTTATTTAGAGGGTAGAATTGACAAGGTTTGATGATGATTGACAAGGAAAAATCAAGAATTAAGCTGGTGTTTGCTGATTATAATGCTGTTATAAGGCATTGTTGTAGGCATTGATGTGTAGTGGGGAGTGGGGCAGTCCTAGCCCTATCAGATGGTGCTCCTTTTTGTGCGTGGTGACAGAGCTGCTCTAAGGCAGAGGGAAGCAAGTGTGTGCTGGTGGGATGGGGCCATTAGAGAGAATGGACACGGTTTCTAAGCCAAGAGATGGCATTTGCTCTTAACTTGCATTTTACTTGCTAGATATGTAAGTAAAATGGGCCCATGTGTGCAACAGAGGAGAGGTGCTTTTCTAACCTTTGTTCTGCCCCTTCAGTTTACAGTTGAGGTGACTAACTTGATGGTTAGAACACAAGTCTCCAGGCTCAACCCTTTACTGCATTCATACTCTAACCCACACCAGTGCTTCTCTTCATCAGTGCCAGCTGTGAAATTTGTCCTCTGTCTAGAGAATATGAGTGGGCTTTGTCAGATGTAATTCATGAGCCATTAGAAATGTTTACAGTTCATTCTCCATGAGAAATAGCTCTTTCCAAAGTCTACTGGCTCATTAAAAATTATAATTACAGCAGTAACCTATTTTAGAGGTTTAGAAAACAGTTGACAAAAGAACTCCTTAAAGCCCCAGTTTTCCTAAACAGCTGGTATTCAGAAGACCACTTGGTAGCAAGACACCAACTTAATTAAGAGAATTTGACAGAAAGAATCTGGAGTTGTAAGTCATGGGTCTCAGCTTGCGTGGCTGAGCTTACAATAACTGCAGAGTTATACATCAGCCTTCTCTTGCTTTGATTTTCTGACCTTTCTGTAGCCTTGAAGCACGAGCATTCATTCAGTTTTGGCTTTTCATTTGCTAGTAAGGATGAAAAAATTTTCATCTAACTAATTTCCTATTTCCTCTGAAACTGTATTTTCCTCCTGTTTTCATTTTGGCATTTATAGGCTCTTTGTTCTCTAAGGTATTAGTTTTCCCTAATTATTTTTTTCTCTTCCTTTTTTTTGAGACAGGGTTTCTCTGTGTGGCTACCACCTCCTGCCATTTCCTCCGTTCTCAAACACAGTGGATTGTTGAAAGAGAGGTGCAGGCAGGCTGGGGGTGGAACTCACCTTTAATCCCAGCACTTGAGAGGCAGAGGCAGGTGGATCTCTTGAGTTTGAGGCCAGCCTGGTCTACAGAGTGAGTTCTAGGGCAGCCAGGGCTATTACACAGAGAAACCCTGTCTGGAAAAAAAAACAAAACAAAAACAACCAAACAAAAAGAAGCCAGAAAGAGTAGTGCAAGAGGCCCTATTTCCTGACCCCATTGTTGCCATATCAACTTTTTTTTTTTCTCTTGAACCACTGGAAAGTGAGTTGCAGACATATTTCCAGATAATTCAACATGTGGATCTGCTCTCAATGTCATGACCCTTTTTATTTTTCTTTAAGATTTATTTTAAATGATGTGTATTTGTGTGCGTCTGTTGCATGTTTCTGACTCTATTCACTTGTTTTCAGATGGTGACTTGCCATGCCGTGCTAACATCCTGGTCACGGAGCTGTTTGACACAGAACTGATTGGGGAGGGAGCACTACCCTCTTATGAGCACGCACACAGGCATCTTGTGCAGGTAGTGGCTCAGAGCCTTCCTTCCTTTGGAGTGTTGGGTTTGCAGCTGTCACACAGTCACTGCTACACCATGCTCAGTGCAGCCCTTCAGGGTCTCTACACACTGTGGGCCTCTCTGCAGTTCCCAATAGGCTTCTAGCTCAGTGCTGAGTTGGAGAAGTTTTTGCTTATAACTCCCAACTGTGAAAACTCCCCTTCACTGCTGGGTTCCCAGGCCTGGTGCTGGATGTAGAATGAAAGGATGAATGAGGAAAGAGGATCACTAGACAGGGAGGTAGAACCACAGCCAAGTAGGTGAAGGGGGCCATGCAGTTATCAGTTGGCTTTGTCATCTTGGCTCAGTCTTTGGGGAGTCTAATGCCAGGTGATTCATTGTCAGCATATTTAAAACACATCAACCATTCCCATTCCAGGTTTCCAGGTAATAATCATTTCAATTCCGGGTACACAATAAAGCGTAAGGTGTGACTACATAGAAACTTCTATGGAAAGGACATGTGACCATGAGAGTGAGTTCTATAGCTAAAAAACCTAGAGTGTGGTCTCTGGCTGATAGCATAGAGGTCAGCAGGCTACAACATATATGTGACATCTCCCCTAAGGATAAAGGTCTAGGGAAGGAGACTCTTGGATAAACAATTATGAAAGCTGTGAGGTAAGATTTATATTCACAATGTATAGTCCATATGCACCTGGCAGCTTACCTTTCCTGTTTTGATGAGTTCAGAGCTCTCTGTTCCTAAATCATTTTCTATCCTTATTTGCATTACGAAAACCATCTTCTTAAATCTAAAACATCTTAAATCATAAACAACTAAGCTTAATTTTAAGACTAAAACTATCTAGTTTTCAACCCCATCAGAGATTTGAGAAGGAAATAAATATTATCTAAGTACATAGAAACTGCAGGCAAGCAGCTTCCAATGCTAAGAATAGACAGATAGCTGGCTGCCTAGAAGGTCACCCAAATTCCTCTATAACTTTGGAACATCCTTCTTCAGCCTTTTGGTCCAGAATGTCTGACAGATATATCTGTGAAGCAGGAACAGTGAAGGACTTGTTTAACCCTGTCTTGGCAGAGCTTGGCAGTCAACTTCCCTGCATCCAAGTTTGCCAGTTTTGGACAGTGTTCTGACTGCTGTTTAAGTGAGGGTATTTTCTTTGCCAGGTGGCAGCTTGCCATATTAAAAGCCACCTCCTAATGGAGATTGTTCAGTGTCCATCATCTTTTAGGTAGGCTGGGGTGTTGCTAGGAGCTGACATGTCTTAAGTCAAAAAGCCTTAAATTAATAAAAAATATCCTTGAATGCCATATTCTGTAGATCTCTGAGGTTTTTAAAGACCATCTATCTATCTATTTATACTATGTAGTGCATAATCATATCTATCTATAGTGAATCTGTATAGGCAAGTATTTCTTGTTTTTAGCTATTTACTATCTGATCAACCTAGAATGTACATCTCTGCAATAGACTAGACTAGTATCTGACATGACTATGAGTTTGATTGACTATTAACATGCACTGCCTAATTATCCTAAACAGTTTGTAATAGCAGCTTTTAGAAGGACTAGAAGTAAACTTTGCATTTATAAATGAGTTGCAGTAGCTGCGCGTGGTGGCACACGCCTGCCGTTTCAGCACATGGGGAGGCAGATGCAGTAAGATCTCTGTGAGTTTAAGGCTAGCCTGGTCACAAAGCGAGTCCAAGACAGTCAAGGCTACACAGAGAAACCCTGCATCAAAAAATTGAACAAGTAGATAAGCAGACAAATAAGTAAATAAGCAAATAAATAAATGAGATGTATAGGTTCAATATCTTATACAAGAGTTGAAACATATACATTATGTGTATCAAAAACAACCTTAAATTTTTATCAGTATACAAAAATATATCCATCTATCAAAAGCAACCATAATTTTCTATCAGTATATAAAATTCTATACCAATGTATCAAAAATAACCTTAATTCTGTATCAGTATACAAAATCTAAACCAATATAAGATTACTGTCTTATAAAATGCTCTTTGGTTTAAGAGAAGATTTCATAATCTACACTTTATTATTATTATTATTATTATTCCTATATTTTCCTCCTTTTTCCTCTCGACTTCTTTTCTCTTCCCTAAGAAAGAAAGAAGGATAGAGAAAAGAAAAGGACAGAGAGAAATCCCTGAGTGTTAAGTTTCTATATCTTTATTTGTTTTTCCTGATCAAGACCATTTAATAACTTGTAACCAACTCCCCTAAATGACCACAAATATCCATAGCCCATCAAATGACCAAAATCACCTACTCTATCTTTTGAGAAATGGGGTGAAATTCTCTTAAAATTTCTTCCTGTTGATTTGGGGCATATTTCTTTTGGGGGACCCAAAGGAAATTGGGAAAAAATGGTTAAGCAAACTAGCAGCAACATTTGTTCAGGCTCTAAATGCTGTGAAAGTGTAAAGTTATTTGAAGTCCAGAGTGGAGCAGTCTGTGATACTGGATCACATAGGATGTCAGTGTCTCAGCATCCTCTAGGATGGATCTTGTTAGTCTGTATTTTATCTTCATGGTGTTTTGTCCTTTTGTTTTGTAAACACAAACTTTTAAAGGTAACATACATTTCTGTAATAACAATCTATGGTGTGTGCAGTGTGCACAGATCAGTTAAATATGAAGTGTTGTTCTTTGAGTAAGTGAAAGACATCTCTCTTTCTTATAAGCTGTTGTAAGTTTTGGTTGTAACCAAAACTGCAATATAAATCTCCATCTATGGCATATGAAAGGATGGCATGATGAATTCTGAGGACTTTTGTAGCCATAGCTTTATTGATCATGCCAGCTGAAGTTCTGGCTGGAGACACTTATATGTTCCAGTCAGTTTCAGAGTTGTTTCATATAGAGGGACTAGCATTTTCATTACCTGTCCTGTTTTTCCTCTTTATTTCTTTAGTCCTGTCTGCAGCCAAGATCTTCAGGAGGTCTCTCTCTGACAGATCTGATTTTTATTACTTTGGATGGAATCCAAAGCTTTTTCTTTCCTGTTGACATAAACATAAAGGCTCTCTTCCAACATAAGATAACTTTTGTTCTGCAGTTTGAAGTCATTATAAGCATAGACTGATTTAATTTAGCAGTCTCCCTTTTTTATCTAGGTCTGTTTCCTTTTGGTCTCTCTCAAAGAGGATACATAATATTACCATTACCACTGAACATACAACCATTTTCATATTGATAATCAAAACAAGAGTCCAAATATCCTCCACTATAGTATACTTTATTATATTTATCAAGATAGGGTTATTCTATGTAGCCCGATTCTGCCTTTGTTAGTGAGTGTTTGGGTTAAAGACATATGCTTATTATTATTATTATTTTTTTTTTGCTTTCCTCAAAGATTTACTTTTTATGTGGATTTATTTATCCTTCCTTTTTTCCTCTTTTAACTTAACATCTTTCCCTGTACCCAACTTTATTTAAACATTTTGCTATCTTTAGTGCTTAAGCACATTTTAAAGCATACTATACTCGTTTAGAGGTTTGGGTCTGGGTTCTGTATCTTGCACTAGGCTGAGATGTTATTAGTCCTCTTGTGAGAGCCCCTCTTTTAAAGGAGTCCGGCTGGCTGTTCAAAGTAGTTGACACCCATCCTCATTGTTCTAAGGGAGCCTCTAGGTTGTTCTGCTGTCTTGACTCTGAGCAGCCACAGACTACCATTAGGGGGCTCCTGTCCACTGACAATCTCAAGGCAGTGTGTCCTGCCATGCTTGGCTAAGCCAAAGTTTCTGGCCTCTGCCCACTCCATGAAGGTAGTGGGCCTGAGGCAGGATGGGACTGGAGCTTTCACGTTCCTTCCCAACCCTCTGCCTAGAGCTCTGCAGCTTGCCTGCTCCTCTCTCAGCAGGAATAGTTAGAGCCTCTGTGATCCAGTTCCCACTTGTCCCAAGCAGGGAGTGGGCTGACCGCCAGCTCTGTGTTTGCCAGGTGTTTGCCTGCCGCAGCTCTGAAAGGCCTGTGCCAGACTAGTGTGCATTCTGACCTTTTTCTCAGGAACCTTTTTCTCAAGGTTTGGGGAAAAACCACTTTTGCTACCTTCCCAGCTGCTATTATGGCTTTTATCTTAGAGAGAGCATCTTTAAGTACTTGCCCCATGATGGGTGCCAATTGTAGAATGATTATTAATGTGACTATATGCTCATAAAATTAGTACAGCAGCAGTTTTTCTATAGCCAGCTATCTACCCAAGTAATGACACATGGAGACCATGATTTATTTAATTAGCCTTGAGCACAATACTGAGCAATTATTACTCTATCCTAAATTTCCAAGCTAGTCTAGCTTCCTCCCATCCAAAATCTCCATCATACTTGTATTTTTTAAATCTTCTCCTGGTTCTGGTTCACTTCTCCTGGTCCTTCTTGGACCTTTCCTCATGGCTCATTCTCCTACTTCCTCTCTGTTTCTCTTCCTCCCAGTGGACCTGGATGTGCCACCCTATTCTCTCTCTCAGTCACCATTAGCTAGTCAGTGTTTTATTAGCAAGGTAGAGAACAATTGGTGAGCGTGTGTACACAAATTTGAGACAGGAGATACTTCGAATAAACATAACAAAGCCATGCCCAGATTCCAACCAGATAGTGGGATACAGAAACCAGCATTTGAATAATACAAGGGAAGAAGACACAGTGCACAATAACATTATGCCAACAAAAGAGGGCTAATGTCCTGTGTAATTGGCAAGGGCTGCACCGAAGGGTTATTATGAGTCTGAAACTAGAATGTCTACTTGTTTGGAAAACTCTTCCAGGTCCACAGGGTTCATCAACATATCAATAAGTAGTTTTTTTTGAAATATTTAATAGTTCTGGATAACTACGAATTATCTTACAATGTTTTAGCACTCAAGGCTGAGGCAGAAAGACTATAAGAGGTTAGTCTAGATTGCATAACAAGACCTTGTCTTTAAAAATAATAATCACTTTAGGCATGATGTACCTTTTTTTTTTTTTTTTTTTTTTTTTCTCCAAGACTTAGGGCAGAAAACAGTTTACTCTGCTGGTGGGGAACGTGTTAGAGTTACTAAATCAGCCGAGTATTAAAGCTTTGACAGGTGTGAGTTACTCGTACACTGACTGACTGCCTTCCCTGTTGCTTTGCTGTCATGTAAACTTAGGAAGACTGTGAAGCAGTGCCTCACAGGGCAACTGTCTATGCCCAGCTGGTGGAGTCCAGAAGGATGTGGTCGTGGAACAAGCTGTTTCCTATCCGTGTTGAGACTAGTCTTGGGGAGCAGATCATCGTCCCTCCCTCAGAATTGGAGAGGTGTCCTGGCGCACCTTCCGTCTGTGACATTCAGCTGAACCAGGTGTCTCCTGCCGACTTCACGGTCCTCAGTGACGTGCTAACCATGTTCAGGTACTGTGGGGCCTCCCTGGGTGGCAGTGCTTTGAGACATTTGATCGGCTGACTTTTTCTGTGGAGCAGAAACCTAGTTGAGTCCTTTCCACATCAGTACAGTTGTTGGGCAGGTCTCTGTGGAAGCTTAACAGAGCAGTATGTAAGTTAAATTGTGCTCCACTTCCTGAATATTCTTCTACAGCGTGGACTTCAGCAAGCAAGTCAGTAGCTCAGCAGCCTGCCACAGCAGACAGTTTGTCCCTGTGGCATCTGGCCAAGCACAGGTGGTTCTCTCTTGGTGGGACATTGAAATGGACCCTGAGGGGAAGATCAAATGCACAATGGCACCCTTTTGGGCACAGACAGACCCACAGGAGCTTCAGGTAAGAGGCAGCCACTGAGCACATTCCATGTAAGTCAGGAAACTTGTTTATTTTTGTTTCTTTTTACCCCTAGATCACTGTATCAGTCAAAGGCAAAGAAGAAATGTTCTTTTGGGAAGACATACAAGCACAGGGGACTGGGGGTGTAACTCAGTGATAGAGCACTTTTATTGTGTGAGTCCCTATACTACATGCACACCCCTACAAAGAAAATGATGATAAAAAATAAAACTAGAAAACACAGCTTGTCAGTAGTAAGGTTGACCTCTCCCCTCCGGTGAGTTCATGGTTGACAACAGTGGGCCCAGTGAGCAACGGAAGTCTTAGTGAATTAGCTCTGCCATTCTCCTTTGTCCTGGCATAGCCACTCACCTCATTACCATCTGTCATAAGTAATTCCAGAGGTCTCAAGACAACTTGGAATGGAACTACAACCTTACTTCCTTTAATTCAAAATCCACCTTCTCTAGCTTGGAAAATGAGCAGAGAAATAGGGACTACAAAATGGAAATACTATTCAACCTGTGATAAGCTTTCACCTTTAGACTGCTATGAAATAAAACAACATAAATGAACTGCAATGAAGTACTGTCTTTACCTATTAGTAAATAAAATTCGGTGACCTAGTGTTGGTGAGGCTTGAGCGTAAACTGTCAGAACATCCTCGGAACACAACACAGCTGAGCTCAGCCTGACAGGAAGTGGTAGATGTTAGTGCCCTGGGTACTTTTGCTTATGTGCAGAGTGACTCACTTGTACAGTGATCATCGTATCCTTAATTTAATAGGAAAAGAACAACAGAAAGGCCACTGCAAGGACTCACATCACCCTGTTCTTTGAGTGAACAGGTAGCTATCTAGGAACTGATGCAGAACTCAGGTGCCTCCTTGTGTCAGGTTTATAGGAGGACAGGTGTTAGGGAAGCACCCAGGAACACTGAGAAGGCTGTCGGGTTTTTGTGGCGCACACCTTTAATCCCAGTATCTGGGAGGCAGAGACAGGCAGATCTCTCTGAGCTCGAGGCCAGCCTGGTCTACAAAGCCAGTCCAGGACAGCCAAGGCTACACAGAGAAACCCTGTCTCAAAAACCAAAAAGAAAGAAAAAAGATGGTGACTTGTTTTCTGATAAGTTCATACAGTATAGGAAGAAATAACAGGTCTGAGAGACCTAACTTGTCTATCCTTTGTTATTATACACACACACACACAAGCACACAAATGTACACCTTCTTATGGATTTTGAATTTTTACTTTTTAGCCTTTATAGATATCTTAGGTACCAGCTGTTTTGCTAAATTCTGGACCCAGTGGATGAGCTATGTCCCAGGCAAGTAGAACTAGCCTTGTCTTCATTTGCTTATGTGCTGTTGGAGTCTGACAAGACCTGGTTTTCTTAATTTCTGGAAATAACAATAAACAGGTAGTTGCTATCATTGTTGAGCCAGGTGTCTTTTTTATATGTACAGCAAGCTGGCCCAAACTCACAAGGTAACCCTGGTTGCCCTCAAACTCATGATCCTGCTCCTCAGCTTGCTCAGTGCTGGGATTACACATCTAACTCAGGCACCAACTTTTTAGATAGTTCTTTCTTTTTCTTTTTCTTTTTCTTCTTCTTCTTTTTTTTTTTTTCCCAAAACAGGGTTTCTCTGTGTATGTAGTCTTAGTTTGGACTCGCTTTGTAGCTCAGGCTGGCCTCGAGCTCACAGAGATCCACCAGCCCCTGCCTCCTGAACTCTGGGATACAGATGTGTGCCACCGCATCCAGCATCTTTTTAATTTTTTTCAAGTGCTGCCATCTTACTTTCTAAAAAAAAAATCTATTACAAGTTATAAGAAAATTGTACCATGGTGGCATAGGCCTTTAATCCCAGCACTCAGAAGATAGAGGCAGGTGGATTTCTTTGAGTTTGAGACCTGCCTGGTTTATGTAACAAGTTCCAAACAGGGCTACATAGTGAGACCCTGCCAAAAAATGCAGTAATAGAATGATGATGATGATACAACATCTTTTGGTAAGGTGGAAGTATATAAAACTTCACATTGTAAGCTCCCACTTTAAAACAGCTACCTCTTTTTGCACCTCTTTCCAAATACAAAGTGTTACTTAATGCTTAACCTGTTTTCTTTGTGTTTTGTCCTTTTTTTAAATCCTATCTCATAGTTTTTGTCATTTTACATGTCTTTGATTACTTTTTGTGAATATTTAACCTATTTCTGAGCTGGACATTTGAGCTGGTTCTGGTTTTTTTTGTTAGTATAAATAACTTAGTTATATACTTATTTATCTGAATAGCTTCTTTACCTCTTCTTTTTCTTGTTTTCCTTATATGTAGGCTTTTAGTAAGGATTATCACAATTTATTGAAGGTTACCTTGGGCTCAGGTGAGCTCAGTGATAGAGCAGTTGCCTCACATGTCTGATGTTCTGGCCGTAACCCAGTCAGAATCACTGGAAATCATGTTTCACAATTTAGAATATCTTAGTTCTTAAAAAAAAAAAAAAAAAAAAAAAAAAAAAACCCATTTAATGAAAAGTAATAAACCATGCAAACTTTCTCTGTTATTTTAAACTGTTGGGGGGTGCTACAGTGTGGTGTGAGCATTAGTTATGGTGTATGTGGGAGTGTGTGTGCTTGCTGACATTGGGGTATGCACATGTCCTGCGGATAGGCCTGTGCATGTATGTATGGAAGCCAGAGGTCAGTCACCCTACAGCTTCAGTTTTTAAAAAATTTTCATTCATTTATTTGTTTGTTTGTTTGTTTGTTTATTCATTATATATCCTGATTGAAGCCCCCTCTCTCAACTCCTCTCTGTATCTTCATTTTTAAACACGCACTTACTGAGCCTGAAACTCACTGATCTTACTAGATTGACTAGGCCACTCAGAGAGGCCTATGTCTCTGTCCCTCCCATCCCCTAGGTCATAGACACCCAGCTTTTGAGCTTTTTACGTGGGTCCTCATGTCATGCAGCAGTCACTTTACCAGTGAAGCCATCTTTCCCAGCCCTTATTTTCTCAACTTTTGTTTTGAAAAATTGTAGAATCACAGAGTAAGTGAAAATGGACACTCATAATACCTTTACTTCAATTTACGAATTGCTAATATTTTCTACATTTACTGTATCTTTTCCTCCTCTCTTTCCTTTGCTTCCTTCATTTCCTCTCTCACTGCACATAGTTTCTGCTCAATAAGTTACAAATATCTGACACTTTTTGGTACTTATATGAGCAAAACAGTTTCCTCGTAAGCAAAATACCATCATCACACCTAAGAAAACGAATAGCATACTATTCTATAACATCTAACATGGCTCAAAGTAAATTTTTTTAATTGTCCCCAAATGTCTTAGTCTAGGATCAAATTAGATATTGTGTATTTGTTGTACTTGACCTTTTTGTGTTTTAAAGCCTTGGAATATGTTCCAAGAGGCTCTTAGAGCAAGCTTTCCCCCAGGCCACTAGGTCAGCCTTGGTTGTGAGCCAGAAAATTTTCCTTCAAATGAAAGATGGCTCACAGTTCAACAGGTAAAGGAAGGAGCATTGGCGCTGTGCTGGCTACTTTTATGTCAGTTGGACACAGGCTAGAGTCATCTTAAAAGAGGGAATCTCAATTGAGAAAATGCCTCCATAAGATTGTGCTGCAGGGCATTTTCTTAATTAGTGATTAATAGGGGAGGCCCAGCCATTGTTCATGGCAAAACCCTTGGGCTGGTGGTCCTGAGTTCTATAAGAGAGCAGGCTGAGCAAGACATGAAAAGCAAGCAAGTAAACTTGCTTCATGGCTTC
Organism: Psammomys obesus; assembly: GCF_907164565.1. Classification (NCBI taxonomy): domain Eukaryota; kingdom Metazoa; phylum Chordata; class Mammalia; order Rodentia; family Muridae; genus Psammomys; species Psammomys obesus. Next base: position 22,623,662 of record NW_026596034.1, read on the forward strand.
TGTATCAGCTCCGGCCTCCAGGTTCCTGCCCTGTTTGAGTTCCTACTCTTGACTTCCTTCAATAATGAAATTGGATGTGGAAGCATAAGCCAAATAAACCCTTTCCTCCCCAAGTTGCTCTTAGTCATCATAGCAGTAGTGACCCTAAGACAGCACTACTCTGTGAGGAGAGAGCAGAGCCTGCACTTGTCCCTTTTTCTAAAGCTACCTCAGAAGACCACTGCCCTTGATGACATCTTCTAAAGTCAGCAGGGTCCCGGCATGCTTTGGGAAACTTTGGTTTTCTACTCCTCATTTCAGTGGCGGGACCACTGGATGCAGTGTGTATACTTCCTGCCGCACGAGGAACCCGTTGTGCAGGGCTCACCCCGAAGCCTGGTAGCCCACCATGATGACTACTGTGTGTGGTACAGCCTGAGGAGGATCAGGTATGCCTTTGTTGTTGGGGACCAGCCCTCAGAAACTGCATTGGTGTAAACTTTGGAAAGACCATGCAGGGATTTGAACTGGCAGATTTATGTCAGAACGGAATAGAATAAGAACAAGGGCCAGTAAGATGGCTCTGGGTAAAGATGCTTGTAGCCAAGCCTGATGACTTGAGTTCAATCCACAGAATCCACATGATGGAAAAAGAGGACCTATTCTACAAAGCTGTCCTCTGACCTCTATGTTTGTCCTAATGGTGCTTCCCCACACACATGTGAAATAAAATAATAATTTAAGCCAGGTGCCATGCCACACACCTGTAATCCCAGCACTCTGGCAGGCAGACGCAGGCAAATCTCTCAGTTTGAGGCCAGCCTGGTCTACAAAGTGAGTCCAGAACAGCGAAGGCTACACAGAAACCCTTTCTTGTAAAACCAATAATAATAATAATAATAATAATAATAATAATAATAATAATAATAATTTAAAAAGCAAAACTTTATAGCAGGATATATTCTTGTGTAAGTTCTATTCAAAACAAATATATGAAAAGTGTGGATTCATAGGGCCCTGTAACTCCTAACGTGCTGGTGTCCAGACTCATTTAGACTGCTCGAGAGACCTGTGCATGTATCTTCTGGGCCCTTCTCATCCTTGTGCTGTGTCCTCTTGGTCTCTGGTTTCCAGTGCAGAGTATTTATCACTTGTTTGGCTTTTCATCTCCCTGCTCAGCCCTGATGAGAATGAGAGCATCTCCGAAGTGCGACCCGTGTGTGATTGTCAGGCTCACTTGCTCTGGAACCGGCCTCGGTTTGGAGAGATCAATGATCAGGACAGAACTGATCAGTATGCCCAGGCCCTGAGGACTGTAAGTGTCTCTCTCTCTCTCTGTGCTCGAGTCACTGTTATGCTTATGGTTTGCTCTCACAGTTGTTTTGGCTGTCCTTGTCAGTGGAATATCCCACTGGCTCCACCTAGAGTATAGACAGTAGAGAGCCTGAGAGCTTGTCCTTGTTCTCTGCTCTGTGAGAGGTCCACTGGGTGTTCTCTGTTCCCATAAGAACTCTCCTGGGAGCCTTTCCCCAGCCCACAGTTGTTCTTCTGGATACCTTTACCTCTGTGATCACCAGCAATTGGTGTGGGTAGTCCCCACCTTTAGCTACTCCTCTCCCGTTTTCATCTGTTGTCCATAATAAAATTCCCTAATATGTAAGTCTGACCATGGAACTCTGTGACTTAGAGTTCAGTCCCAGGTCCTGAGGTAGGGTTTAGAGAAAGTCATCTGGACCACTTGGAGTTGTACAGATAAATGGCTGCACATGCTTGTATTTTGAGGGGAGAAGACTCTTAGCTGCCATTAATTCTTCTTCAATGGATCTGTGACCCATAAAGGCACCCCCTACCCTGGGAGAGCCACTTGTAGGGCACATATACCCAGGCGGGGAATAACTCTGTTCAGGTCTTCTGGCAGGGTTGTGGATGGTCTGCCCTAGCAGTGGGCCCTTGTGGGAAGAGGAAGAGAAGGAGGGAGGGCAATGGCTGGTTACTGTGTGTGCTAAGGAGGCGGACGTGAAAATGTAGAGGCCAAGAGAATTTAACTTGGCATTGAGGAAGATGGGATGAGAGCTGATGTATTCAGATTTTGGAATGAGAGCTGATGTATTCAGAAATATGTTGGGTCAGTTAAGGGCATGTGTTATTCTTCCCAAAGACCCAGATTTGATTCCTAGTACTCAGTTCTAAGGTATCTGATGCCCCTTTCTGGTCTCAGTGGCTTACAAACCCATGTGAAGGCAAAACACCCATACACACAAAGTAAAACATTAGGAGCTGGCCATGGTACCGCACACCTGTAATCCCAGCACTCAGGGAGGCAGAGGCAGGTGGATTGCTGTGAGTTTGAGGCCAGCCTGGTCTATAAAGTGAGTCCAGAACAGGCTACACAGAGAAACCCTGTCTCGGAGCCGGGGCGGGGGGGGGGGAGACTTTAAAAAAATGAAGTGAGTGGAGTTGAGGGAAGGGAAGCATGTCTGTTAGCTTGTCAGGAGGAAGCACCTAGCTGAGGTAACCTTTGCTGGTCCTGCTCTTTTCCCGCAGGTTCTAAAGCCAGGTAGCATCTGCCTTTGTGTCAGCGATGGCAGTCTGCTCTCCGTGCTGGCCCATCACCTCGGGGCAGAGCAGGTACTGGGGCATGTCTTTCTATTGGCTCTGTAAAGGTCATTTTTCTCTTTTTAGTTTTTTTTTTTTCTTTTCTATTTTGTTGTTTTTCACTTTTTTAAAGGTTGGCTGATATTAGGGCATGGTGTGGTCCCAGTATGGGATTCTGTGATCAAAGTCCTTTGCAGATGCAGCTTTTGTGGGTGGAATGGGCTTGGTTTGGGGGTTGAGGAAATTTACTGTTTCCATATGTGGTCAGGAGTCAAGTAATGGCTACTCCTGCCAGGTAGCTACAGCATAGAGTTCCGAGTTAGCTATCTTTTTAACTGAATACCCAGCATAGTTGCTGTCCCAAGGAAGTAGGAAGGCCAGGCCACTGTTTCAGTATCCTCTTGACATGTTTTCTTATTGAGTGTCTGCTCTAAGTCCATCTTCTGTGTTCTCTTCAGGTGTTTACAGTTGAGAGTTCAGTTGCTTCCTATAGACTGATGAAAAGGGTAAGTAACAGTTGTTACTGAATTCATGAAGGGATTGTTGGACCTGCCTTCCTGAGTCTGGGATGGGTGACTTTGCAATAGCATCACAACCAGGAACTGGTAGAAATAGCCCTGCTTCATGGCTCTAGCTCACAGGTGTTTTGACTCTGGGGCAGACATCCAATTAGTAGGATTTTTTTGTACTTGGTTGGTTGATTTTGAGATGGGGTCTCACTATGTAACCTTGGTAGTCTGTAATTCATTGTGTAAACCAGGCTGTGTAAATCTCAAGCTCACAGAGGTCTACCTCTGCTTTCCAAGTGCTGGGACTAAAGTTGTGCACCACTATGACAGGCTTCTGGTTTTTGTAGTTGAAGGAGTTTTGTTGTATTAGGTCATTAATATTTACTATTGATATATCTTCTGGTAAAGCTTGCTGTTAATCCTAAACAGCTGTATAACCAAATCACCACACAGAGACTGGGTTTTTTTTTTTTTTTTTTTAATTAACCTAGAACACAATGCTGGGCAATAATTACTCCCTCTTAAACCTCCAAGCCCTCATAGTTTCTAACATTTAGATTTTACCCATTATACTTGCTTTTTGTGAAATCTTAGGTCTGGTTCATTCTCCTAGCTCCCCGCCTCCCACTCTTTTCCTGTCCTCTGGCTCCTCCCCTCTCCCCACCTACTCCTTCTCTATTGCTCAACCTTGTGGCTGGTTGTTTTATTTTGGATGTTTACACAAAGTTGAGACAGGTGATGCTTAGAATAAGCATCACAATGCAATATCCAGATTAAAACCAGAGAGTGGGGGAGGGAGAAATCAGCATTTGAATGAACAAGGGTGAGGTGTATACATTTCAAAAGAATATTAAACCAACAGAGTTTAGTCTTTTCTCATTTCACGTAAGACTAAGAAACTGTGAAAATAGACCTGAGTGATTTGTTTCTTGAGTAACCTACCCCACCAAAGCTTCGTGACCAAGAATAGGTCCTGCCTGATGAGATGTCATTTGCTCATGACCTCTTCCATGGTCTGTAGGAGGTCCCTAAAGAGATGTTTTCATGAGCAGATAAAGTGGTACCCTAGAACCATTTGGCCAGAAAACTCAGCAGAGAAGATAACTTTGAAAGATATTAATTTTTAATTTTCTGTGATGCTACGGATTAATCCAGGCCTTGAGCACACCAGGCAAACTCTCTACCATGGAGCTATACTTCTGCCTGATAGTTGTTTTTCCGTGGCCCAAAATGATGTGTGAGTAGAAACAGCTATATTCTTTCTTTCAAAGATCTTCAAGGTTAACCACTTGGAAGATAAGATTAGTATCATCAATAAACGGCCTGAGTTGCTTACATCTGCAGACCTGGAGGGTAAGAAGGTAAGGAATGGGTTACTGGGGCTGTTTGGGGACAGAGTGGCACAAAGGTAGCCTAAGGTACACCTTGTCACCTTGGCTAAATGCTGTGTGATGTCCCTCATTCAGCTTGGCCAGTCCAAACCTCACCACTATGAGAATGGGTGAGGGTTTGTATAAAGGCCCAGTGAGCATAGAACTGGGTTCCTGTGCCTCTCAGATGAGAGCAAAATAATTTGTTGGGGTTACGGAACGTGTGTACCACTCTCTTCTTTCCTCCTTCACAGTAAGTCCTCTTGGAAGGATTCTTCTGCTCAGATTGTTTTCAGCCTTCAGAGCTGCTCACCAAGGAACCTGGGGCTACTAAACACCAGCTCCCTGCAGGCTTTTTTTTTTGCTTTGAGACAGGGTTATTTTTTAGGCTAGGTTGACATTGATCTCACAGATACCTGCCTACCTCTTCCTCCTGAATGCTGGGAGTAAAAGCATGTACCACCATGGCTTGCTGGGTTTAACTCCATAAGAAGCCACTGAAGGCTGGAGAGATGGCTCAGTAGTTGAGAGCACTGGGTGCTTTTCTAGAGAACCTGCTTCAATTCCCAGCACCTACATGGCAGCTCACACCTGTCTGTAACTCCAGTTCCATCTTCTGACGTTCTCAAATAGACACATGCCAGCAAAACACCAATGTACATAAAAATAAATTGTTGTTATAAAAACAAAACAAAACAAAAAAACCCAAAACCCAAACATTCACTTTTACCAAAAAGACTCAGGAAGCCAGATGCTGGAATGAAAGCATTCTAGCTCAGAAAGGCAGAGAAAGCACCCAGCTGATCTTCCTACTCAGCCAGCATCTTAGAAGGAACAAACCCTTCTCCTTCTCCATGCTGTCTTCAGTACCCTGGAACTCAGTGTCCTTCTTCCTGTGTTTTCTTATGTCAGTTGGTTGCATGCTCCACCTTTTGACCTGTGGTTGGCTCTTGCTTATGGAAAGCTCTTAGATTTAAATTGCGTGCTAGGGCTGAGCCACACCACAACTAGAAACAGGTTTTTCCAGTTCACAATGGGATCAAATACCCTGCAACAATAATATAAAGAGAAAAGATGCAGCAGCCACTGAAATGTTCATAGTTACTGGGTTGTACCTCTCCACCAGTATGGAAGATTCATTTTGTGGTTTTCTCTTTTTTAGTATAGCCATTTTAGTGGGAATACATTGGCATATCATTGTAGTTTTACTTTTGTATTTTCCTGATAGCTACTGTTATTGAACACCTTTTCAGTACTCCATAGCTATTTGTAAGTCTTACTTGAATGTCTGTTTAAGTCTCTTGACTGTTTTCCCTCATGCCTTTTATTAAATGACAGCTTGAGATGTTATCCATATAGCATACAATTCACTCATTTAAAGTGTATGGATAAGTGATTTATAAAGTATGTTTTGTAAAGTATGCAACTATCACTAGGTCAAAGTGTAGTGCGTTTTTATTGCCCTAGAAGACACTGTCTTTCTGTTGGTTCTTACACTCATGTGCTCCCAAGCCTTAGGATACCACTAGTTTATTGTCTATATCTGTGTGGGTTTGCCTATTCTGGACAAATCAGACATATGAAATCACATAACATTATGGTCCGTAATATGTGGACTTTTAACTTGTAATATACATTTTACTTGTAACTTACATTAACATATTTTCTTTTTTTTTTTCAAATATTTATTTATTTATACAATATTTTGCCTGCTTGCTAGAGGAGGGCACCAGATCTCATTATAGATGATTATGAGCCACCATGTGGTTGCTGAGAATTGAACTTCAGAACCTTTGGAAGAGCAGCCAATGCTCTTAATCTCTGAGCCATCCTTCCAGCCCCCCCCCCTTTTTTTCTTCTGAAAGGTTTTATTTATTTTATGTTTGTGTGCTCTATCTTCATATGTGCCTGCATGCCAGAAGAGGGCATCAGATTCCAGTATAGATGGTTGTAAACCACCATGTGGTTGCTGGGAATTGAACTCAGGACCTCTGGAAGAGCAGACAGTGCTCTTAACTGCTGAGCCATCTCTCCAGTCCTACATTTAACATATTTTCAAGGATCATGCACATTACTGCCTAAGTCAGTTCTTCATTGTTTTTTTGTTGTTGATTAATACTCCATTGTGTGGCTATACCACATTTTATTTTCTCATTTGCCAGTTGGTGGACGTTTGTGCTGTTGGCATTTCTTAGCTTTTTTGAATAGTGCTACTTTGAACATCTAAGTACTGATTATCTCCTCTTCTTCCTCATTCTTTCTCTTTTGATTCTTGATGAGGGTTTAGAACATAAAGTTATAAGTCATTTCTGTGGTGTTCTGGCCAGACTCCAGGTTCCTGTTGGGTAGAAATGATGAAATTATTAAAAGAAGGCATCTCTGTGGTGTTCCGGACAATGAGGATAGGAGTGGAGGGCAGGGAAGTTTCAGGGTCAACCCTGAAACTCTGACATCTGTTGTATTTATTGCATGTCCTCTTGTTCCCATCCATTGAGGCCTTGGAAGGTCTCCTCAGACTCTGCCCCAGCTTTTCTGACCTGCACATTAGCCTGAATGCTGTAGTGTTCTCTTAGAGTACCTCCATCACCATCTCCACCTTTAGGGTTCTGCCTACATGCTTCATGGTCCTCAGAAGGATAGTTTTTGTTTGTTTGTTTGTTTGTTTAAGGTTTTTTTTTTATTTATTAGTTTATTATACAATATTTTGCCTGCATATGTGCTTGCAGGCCAGAAGAAGGCACCAAATCACATTATAGATGGTTATGAACCACTATGTGGTTGCTGGGAATTGAACTCAGGACCTTTGGAAGAACAGTCAGTGCTCTTAACCTCTGAGCCATCTTTCCAGCCCCAGAAGGATCTTTTGAATCCCTGGATAAAGCTTTTAGGAACAGATCTTGCCTTCAAGGCAAAAGATCTTGCCACCTTGGCTCTTTGGCCATTTAGATCCTGGCTGGTCTGGCCTCCCCTTTACTGGCCTGCCCTCCTCATCCTTTTCTGGCAAATGTCTAGAAGGCCTTGCTTTCACTTACACCCTTGCTTAGCCTCTGCGCACCTGTCTGACTTCTGACTCCTAGTCCTCCATCTGTTTGTTATTCCACAAATGTTGACTGAAAGTAGTCTTCCAGGGACTGTGCTGCCAGTGTCCACATTTGCTTGAGTGCAGTGCAGGTGGCGTGTTTATCTGGCAGTGATGCAGCTTTGTTTGGTTTGGCAGAAGCCATTCTGGAAGCCCTTTCTGAAGCCCCTGCATGCACCTATTTCCTGCTTCTTTCATAGGAAGACCGCTCCTTCCCTTGTTTGTATTGTCCTTCAGTCTGCAATCCTTTGTGTATTCAGGGACATGCTCATCGTTGACTGAGTAAACGAATGTATGAATGAATGACTTGGTACATGTTCCTGTGAAATTGCTGAGCTGCCCTTCATGTGTTAGCTTCATTCCTGATATTTGTTTTTCTTATCTGGTTACCAGGTCTCCCTCCTCCTGGGTGAACCCTTCTTCACTACCAGCCTGCTGCCGTGGCACAACCTATACTTCTGGTACGTTCGTACCTCTGTGGACCAGCACCTGGCACCTGGAGCTGTGGTGATGCCCCAGGCTGCCTCACTGCATGCCATGATCGTGGAGTTCAGGGTAGGCCATCTGGAACTTTGCAGAACACCAAAGCAACAGGAGGGTGGGGAAGTGTGCACTTCAGAGTCCTGGAGTGCAGGTGGAACTGCTTGGGCCCGGCTGACAGGCCTTTCTTTTCTGCATCAGTGGCTATGGGACGGAATAGAGGAAGACTACATTTTTAAAAACCAGTCATTTTATTTGACATATAAAATGAAAATGACTGTGTGTTGTCATTTTACAATTGTGGCTTATCAGAATAATTAAAAACATGAATTAAGTGTTTCAGGCGGCACGCTGTGCAGCTCGCTGTACGCTTGCAGAGAACGGAGGCCTCGCTTGTTAGAGCGGTCCGAGAGTGGGACCTCTCCTTTTTATGCAAGAAGGAATTGAAAAGCTTCATTTTAATTCTCTCATCAAAGCAGAACCACAGTAGTCACCAAGTCATTTTGGGAGAGGCGTTTTTTATTAAAAGGGTTTTGAAGTGCTTTGAACCTGAGGTGGAGAGTGAAGCACATTTGATATTCCTTTGATGAGAGTGGCTCTGTCTGTTGGTAGCCTTATGGCTCCAACACTTAATTTCTGGGCATTTTTCTGTGTTATTTACCTGACAGAATTTCAGTATGGATTGTTGCTCTTGTGACTGAAGAGTATAGAAAAGGATGCTTATTCCCAGGCCTAAGAAGCAGGGACAGAGGGACTGGCCAGAGTGTGCTTTGGGGACTTCTGTCCTTTTATACTAGGGCCCCAGAGGGCTGCTTACAGAATCTCAGCGTAGTAGTTCTGGTTGATCATCTCTGTGGTGTTCTGTCAGTTTACATAGTCTTCATCCACTCTGTCACACAGGCCACCCTGGCTCTTCACTGTCTTTGTAGATTTTTCCTTGTTGGGGGTGGGGGTATCTGTGTCTGAGATATAGGAACAGTGAGCTGTGTGGGTGGTTCTGAGTCAGTGCTGGCCTAGAACTATTGTGAAGCTTCAAATTCACAGAGATCACCTATTTGCCTCCCAAGCACTGGGATTAAAGTTTTGTGTCACCTTGATGAGCATCCCTCCTGACCCATATTCATGTAGCCACTTTTTGTGGTCCAAGTGTTTAACTTAGGGACTGTTCTTCCTTCATAGGATCTGTGGCGGATCCGGATGCCTTGTGGTGACTGTGAAGGTTTTGATGTGCACATCATGGATGATATGATTAAGGTAATCAGGACTAGCTAGACCATCTGCCTGTAATACCATTGGAGCTGAGATGAGAGGGTTAAAAGTTCAACCTAGGATACTTAGTAAGACTGCCTCAAAATTAAAAAAAAATTAAAGACAAAACACACAAAAAACCCAAAGGGCTGGAGAGATGGCTGAGCAGTTAAGAGCTCTGTTTAGTCTTCCAGAGGACTGGTGGTAGGTTCCCAGCACCCACATGGCAGCTCACAGTCATCTGTAACTCTAGTTCAAGGGAGTGTGATGTCCTCTTCTAGCCTTTGTGGGTAACAGACATGCAGATAGTAAGCAGGCATGCGTGTAGACACAACACCCACACACCTGAAATAAAATTTAAAAACAAAACCAAAAGCTGTGTGGTAGAGGGCAGGGGTACTAAGAATATAGCTTGGGGGTAACTTACCTGTTCAGCGTTGGTGTGGCCTGAGGTTTAGTCTGCAGTATCACTGAAAACATAGACGATAGGCAGGCATACAGCTCATACATCCTGCCTAGCCTTTCCACACAGCCTCACACCTCTGGCAGGAACCTGGTGTGGGCGGCACAAATAGTGTGAATGGAGAGAGCTTCTGTTTTGGACAGTGAGGCCAGTGTTCCCATTTTGTTTGACCCACCATGGGATTTACCCTAAGAACCATTACGTGGTACTAGCCTCGTGCACAGTCCCGTGCTCTGACGTCTAAATTGGAAGCACCAATTAGGACCTGGATGTCGCTGGATGTACTTATTTCTCTATGTACATATGGGTTGTGCTTTTTTTTTTTTTTTTTTTTTTTTAAGTAAACCCCATGGGTGTTTTCCATTTGTATCTTGCCTTCTCTATGGCAGACCACTGGCTAACTGTGCTCTTAGACATGTGTGTTGAGACACTCACTGCTCTGGGTCCCGCAGTCATATCTGACCACTCTTCAGGCTTGGTGTTAGCCTCCTCTTGCTCTGCTGTCTTCCAAGGTGTCATATCTCTGGTCTCCCTCAATCCTTTTTCCTGACCCTGTATAACTGGTATTGCCAGTCTGTTGCGTGGCTAATGGGTCCATTTCTCCTGAGTGGAGAGCAGGCTCAGTGTTTCGTGCAAGTACTGCTCTTTCAGAGTCCCCAAACTCAGTTCCCAGCACCCATGTTCGATGGCTCCCAACTGCCTGTAACTCCAGCTCCAGAGGAATCCGACACCTCTGGCCTCTGTGGGCACCCACACACAGGTATGAGTGTCCCGCCCCCCGATTTAAACTATTAAAAATAAATCTTGAAGATTGCTTCAAGGTATGGTGGTCCCTGGCTTTAATCCAGTGGGAGGTAGGAGGCAGGAAGATCTCTGTGAGTTCAAGTTTAGCCTGGTATGCATAGTGAGTTCCAAGACAGTCAGAGCTGGATAAAGAGACTCTGTCTCGAAGGAAGGAAGGAAGGAAGGAAGGAAGGAAGGAAGGAAGGAAGGAAGGAAGGAAGGAAGGAAGGAAGGAAGGAAG
>NW_026596034.1:22634418-22679079 GCF_907164565.1 Psammomys obesus
AAGGAAGGAAGGAAGGAAGGAAGGAAGGAAGGAAGGAAGGAAGGAAGAAAGAAAAGGAGGTGTTCCTCGGTGCTGCAGCCTTCTACTCATCTGGACCTGGCTGCCAGTTGTGCCTCCCCTTCCAGTGCTGCCCCATCAGGGACCCAGGGAGTCTCCAGTTCTGCCAGCTTTGTCAGAGCCTCTGCTCTATGGCCGCCTTCCTCTTCTACCCGAGTCTTCCTGTACATGGTGTCCAAGGAAATGTTCATCTTACAAGGCCCATCCTCCTGCAGGCGAGGATCATACCCAACCCCTTGGAGTTCTCTCTGCCACCACCACCTCGCCTTCCTGCTTGGCTCTTTTCTAGGCTCTATTCTCAGTCTTTGGGCCTCCAGTTACTGCCTAGTGTCACCTCTGGGCAGCATCCCTGTCCTGCTTCTGCCCACACAGCCTCTTCTTGAATAGGTGCTAGTGCTTTTCCTGGGCACTGGACTTGCTTCTTTACATGTCCATCTCCCAAAGCTTCTGAGCTCCCTATCAGGATGGTGTCATGGTAGCAGGCAGGATCAGTGAGAAGGGAGTGCATGCCCCTGACCCAACAAAGTCATTTGGTCCTCAGAATAGGTCAAGAGTATGCATTGCCATCCCTGTTTGTAAAGAAAGCTGAGGTTTGGGGAGGCAAAGTGACCTTCTAATGGATGACAGGGGAGTAACTGGCTGTGATGACCAGGCACCCAGTGTTAAATGACAGCATGCTGCTCCATGTAACTGCAGTTGCCAAGGATTGGGCCGTGGAAATGTGGGTGTCCCTGGCTGGCTGCAGTTCATCTCTACAAATCCATATTCTCTTCTCTAGCGCTCCCTGGATTTCCGAGAGAGCAGGGAGGCAGAACCCCACCCATTGTGGGAGTACCCCTGTCGCAGCCTCTCCGAACCTCAGCAGATCCTGACCTTTGATTTTCAGCAACCCATCCCCCAGCAGCCTGTGTGTGCCAAGGGCTCCATGGAGCTGAGAAGGTGAGTGGAAACTACAGGAGTTGTAGGGGAGGACAGTAGGGGCACTTATCAGCCACACAGTTGTGAAGGACAGCCAGCCTAGAGACTCTTAATCCTTGGCTCAGGATATGTCTTTCCATCTCACCCATCTTTTGCATTGTGGAGGGTCCCACAGTGTCTGGGCATGTGCAGGTGAAGGAGAACTGAGTGGACCTTGCTTACCTCCCCACCTGCAGCTCCTTGTTGTGTCAAGCTGCAGACAAACATGAGTTTGGTTACTATGGTTACCCACTGGCCCATTTTCCTGAACTCTCTTGGGAGTTAAAGCAGGTCAGGATTGATGAGGGAGGGCTGCTTGCTGCAAGGTGTGGGAGAGACCCTACCCAGCTCCAGCTCCCTTCACAGTAGAATGTTGTCTCCTACCTAAGGGAGCAAAGTTTCCAAATCTCAGAGCTTTTTGCACCAGGGACAAGCACCAAGGACAGGGTAGGTGCCACTGCCCAGGAACTCTTCATTGCCAGCCCCTAGGAACAGCCATGCTCAGAGGTTTCTGTGCTCAGGCTCTGAGGAGTGTGTGGTTGGGAGCTGTGTGGCTGCTCTGGCTCTGTCTAGTATTTATTTACCGTTGTGTAAGGAGCACATAAACTCCTGATTGGAAGGCATGGGAAAGGTTGAGGCTTCAGGACAGCAGAAGGGTGTGCTAGTTGGACTCCTCCGTGTCAGTGTGACAGTTGGGCTCTGTATTCCCTCCCAGACCCGGGAAGAGCCATGGGGCTGTCCTTTGGATGGAATATCAGCTGACTCCAGACAGCACAGTCAGCACCGGCCTCATGAACCCTGCAGAAGACAAGGTAGTACTGTGGGCACCAGGCCCAGAGTATGTATCTGCTCTAGAGCCACCCGTTCCCTCTTGTGCTCTGAATAGCCTTGTTCTGTGCCCTTCAGGGCAGATAACTCCCAGGTGTCCCAGGCTACTTCCCATTGTTAGTTACGTGGGCTGGGAAGGTGGTCTGGGTGCCAGGGACCCTTCGCATCTTTTTGCTGCTCATCCTGCAGGGGAACTGCTGCTGGAACCCCCACTGCAAGCAAGCTGTGTACTTCCTCAGCACCACACTGGATCCCACACTGCCTCTGGATGGCCCTCAGTCAGTCAGCTATGCTGTAGAGTTTCACCCCCTCACTGGAGACATCACCATGGCATTTAGGCTTGCAGACATCTTGAACTGATCATCTATTGTTGAGAAATAAAATGGCTAACAGGCTGCAGAGTCTGAATGGCTTGTGGCTCAGTGGGGAAGGAAAGCCAAGGAACTTACTCCTTGCATACACCTACTTGGCATCTGCACAGCATCAGCGTGGCAGGCAATATAGACTGGTGACCAGTGGAAGAGTTCTGAATCCACCAGGGATAATGGTTTGTGATTCTGAGTGCTGAGAAGGCTCTGGCACAATAATGCTTCCTGTTCTACCTGGAGAAGAACTGAGGCATAACCTTCATTAGCACAAATGCAGGACTGCCCACTTAGCTGGAACCTACTTGGCCTATCTGCTTTCAAGGAATTTCTAGGTCTCTGCTTAGAGAATGGCATTCCAGGGAGCTCCATGGGGCTTTGTGTCCCTGGGAAGGCCTGGGTCAGGAGGACTAGGCTTTGCCTGCTAAGGAGCTGTACCAAGCCACATTCATAAACATTTGGTTATCTGGCCTCAGTGCACACCAGCAGCTTGCCTGGTAAGCCTTAAGTCCTGGACACCAGGCTGCTGCTTACAGGCCAGGGAAGAGGTCATCCTCGAGCAGTTCCCCATGGGAATCCACTGGAAAGAGAACTAGGAGAGTAGCCTTTTCCTGTCTGTCTGTCTGTCTGTCTGTCTGAAGGCCCTTGCTGTGATGGCCTCTCCTTGCTGAAGCAGAAAGTGCAGATTCCCGGGTTGGCCACAGCCTTGTCTCACCTCTTCTCACCTATACTCCTGCTAATGACCTGTCAGTTCTAAAGTGATTTGTGAGGGACTCCGTAGTAGAGCCCAGATGGCCCAGGCCCCGGCATTTCAGGTAGACGTGGGCTATGTGTTCATAGTCATTCTCCAAACTCCGTAGGCTGGGGTCAGTGCTGGAAATGAACAGGCCCTCTCCAGTTTTATCATGGAAATAATACAGAATGAGAACACCAGTCTTGAGCCTCACAGTTTTATTTTCTCCTCATTTTCCATCCTTCCTTTCAAGCACCATAAAGGAGAAATCCACCTCTTTTCAACTTTTTTTTTTTTTTAAATCAGCCATACAGATTGTTTTTCTTCTAGGGAAGAATCGTCTGGATATATGTTTGATAATGTTTTACCAAAACCTTAGGTGTCTTACCATATAAAACCCCTAATGTCCCATGAGGATACAATACAGAAAAAAAAAAAAAATACAGAAATTAAAAAAGTGTCTTCTTTTTCTTTTAAAACAGTATTTCTAAATCTGAGCAAGTTAATACAATAGTTAAAAAGCATCAAGGTTAATATTTATACTTAAAACTCCAGGTGGTTTTGGACAAATAAAGATGAGCAAATGGTCCTTCCTAAGCTAATGCACTTATCTAGCAATTCCCTTGAGGGGTCCCAGGCAGCAGAGCCATGATTAGGATTCAGGCCATCCTGTGATTGCCCCATGTAGGCCCCAGATTTCACAGAATCTGGAATCCTGGCAATGCTGCTGCTTTAGAAGCTGAAATAGAAAGGCCTGGCAGTACACAAGCCTGAGTCCACAGGCAAACCACAATGACATGTGTGGCAGATGGTCATGGGCTCAGTGCTGAGACGTGTGGGGGAGCTAGAAGGCAGGCGTCCCTCCTCTGGACTCCAGTACCTGACTCTGTAGAGGTGACCTTGTAATCACAGAAGAGAACAGAGGCACAGGGCAGTGTGACTTGCCCAAGGCCGCCCTGGGAGCTGGGAAGGAGAGAAGGGTGTAACCCAGGTTTAGGGATCCTGGCCTTGGCCTCATCTACTCTCCTTGTGCACAGTGCCATTGGTTTAAGGATTGGGCCTGCCCAGTGGTACCCTGCATCAACAGAATCCTGTTTGTTTTCAGGAATAGGGAGCCTTCATTCCACGAGGCCTTCCTAGATTCCTGGGAGGTCAGGCCCTGACAGAAGAGGGGCAGGCAGAGCACCCAGCAAGGCTGCCCCTCGCTCTAGACACTGGCGCATGGGAAGGGCTCTCTTGGCTAAGAGGTTTAGCCAGACCAGTATCACCAGTATTACACGCCAAGCTGCCATGCTCCGAAGGCTCGCCACCCAGCACAGGGCCAGGCATCTTGTTGAATGTGTGCCCCTCTTGATTCTTCTTGCTACTTAGTGGGTGACAAGGCACAGCTTTAGGGCCCCAGCATTTTAGAGGTCCCAACAGCAGGGCCCTGACGCTTCCTCCATCCTCACCAGGCAGAGTTGGCCTTGAGCTAGGCTGGATACAAGATCAGAGCACTCTGAAGAAACCAGCAGGGCTGTCAAATTGGAGCTCACCTGCCTGAGATGGACATCTTCCCTTTGGAGTCAGGGGTCAGCCTCTGCTCTGTGAAGGTAGGTCAGCAGAGTCAGTGCTGTCTTGGGCACCTGAGCAGGACAAGGTGGAGAACAGTGGGCTTCTAGCAGTCTTACTGTGCTGAGCTTGGGGCTGGCTCTGGCCACAGTGGCTTTTGGGTGGAGTCTGGAATCAGCCTTGCTGTAGACAAGCAGTGGCTGTTGGCTGGCCACCTGAGCATTGCACTGGTGAAGAAGCCACTTTCTACATCTTGGCTTCCTGCTGCTTCTTCCGGGGAACCCTCCTAGACATGGCATTGGCTGGGGTAGCTATTAAGGAAGGGTAGGCCTGGGAGGCGAGAGCTGCAGCCTGACTTGGGGGCAGGCAAGAGGTTCCTGAGCTTAAGTCCTCAGGAAAAGGTTGAACCCAAGGGGCCCACAGAAGAGGACATGTTGGATAGAAGAGAAGAAGCTAAAAACCTGTCATTTTCAAAATCAGACCCTCCCCCCTTTATGTTCTGAGTCCCCTGCGTGTACAAAAGTGACGCCCTCTTGGATTTCCTGTTACGGCCCCACAGCCAGTGTCAGTCTACAGGAGATGCTGGGGTGGCCAGAGCCAGCTGGACCCTGCTTTGTGGGCTGGGAAAGAGCAAAGTTCTACCCAGTGACTTACAGACCCTAAGTAGAGAGTGATTTTGTTTAACGTTTTCTTTTTGAAATGTAATCGCCCTTGAATGCAAGACCCTGGGAAGAGCCCTGGGCTGGCAGGTAAGGACAGCCTTCATGTCCCCACCAAGCTGGAGGTGGAGAGCTGGCAGCTGTGCCCAGGAAGTGCTTCTTTGGCTGGTTCTGATTGTGTTTGGAGTTTGGCCTTAGGTGAGGCCCGAGCAAGGGGTCTGGGTGCTACAGTGTGGCACATGGCATGCGGGCAGCGTGCATGCGAGGGTGCAGGCATGCGAGACAACATTGGCAGCAGACAAAAGTAATGAACCCTGGACAAAGCTGGAGAAGAGATACAAAGAGTACATAAACCCGGTCCTCATACTAACCCTCGGGTTACAAACTATGTTGTGCTGTGTATTTCTGTAGAAAATTGTGATTGGAAAGAATGGCACTGGTTCGGCAGCCAGGGGCTCCCAGGCTGGCCTGAGACCTCTGTTCTCAGAGATGGCCCAGAGGCACAGAGCAGCCTGGCTTCCAGGCTCACAGGGGACTGACGGGCTCTTCCCTGTTCCCTGCCCTCCTTCCCCTAGCACTAGGTGCTCAATGGAGGGGACACAGCCTATGGCCTGCAGCTTGAAGGGCTGGCAGAGGCCCCACTGCTTGAGATGCCGGTGGCATGGCTGGCCTACGCCTCCTCTTCCCCTGCAGATACCATCAGCCGCATGGCCACAGGGAGGTGGTCGGTCAGGCCGGACAGCTGGGTGATAAAACTGAATTCTTCCACCTCCTGGTTTGGGGAAAAGGGGTAGAAAAACATTCTGATTAGATCCAGGGAGAGGGTGATCTATAAAGGGGAATTCTAGGGTAAGGAATGACAGCCTGGGTGGGAGGTTCCAGATGTGGGGCCAAGCGGGTTAGGGTTTTACAGAGTGTATCCAGAGAGTTTCAGGCTGTGAAAATGATGGCTTTCATTTTAAAGGAGCACGGGCTGGGGTTTGGGTTCAAAGTACTGTACACAGCTGCAGGGCCCAGCCTCAGACTCACAGCCTTCCAGTCAGGGCACAGCCCCTCCTCAGCGTGCAGCATGTAGTCAATGCGGCGGCCATTGCCCTTCAGCAGGTCCTTCCGCCCCTTCTGCCCAGCCCCTGGGCTCTTGCTGGTGGGGAAGGCCAGATATTCCCTGCGACCTTCCTCGCTCTCCAAGACCCTGTCAGGCAGAAAGGAAACAAGCTGAAGTGCCAGCCTTGGCCTGTGGTGCCATATTCTCCACAATGTAAGAGGGAGAAAGGGAGACCAAACCTCTGGGTTTAAGATCTAACCCTAACCCTGTCTTGTGACTCCACAAAGGACCTGGCCAGAGGGAAGTGTTCCTAATGAGCTGAGGCCCTCAACATCCATCACAGGATGCCTCTACCTGGGGTTAGCCAGTTCCCACTTCCTTTCTATACTCTGTCATTCATTCCTGGCTTGTGGCCATGTTGGGAACACCACTCTCCTGACCTTTCTTCTCTTTTGAGCCAATAGGAGCTTGTTTGAGCCTCAGTGACTCCCCCCGCCCCCCGGGAGCTCCATGACTATTTAGGATTGGCAGGGACTAATCTTAAATAGGGAAGCAGGAGAGGACTCCATGGATGGTCTCAGCTGCTTTATGGGTCTGTCCTTAAGCAGTGATGTGGCCCAGTTGTCGCCAAACCTCCGAGTGCCATCTTCTTTGTAAGATGAGTGGTTGCTGTGGCCCCTGAGTTGGGAGAATGGGCTGTTGTCCCATTTCTCAGAGCCAGGACACTCGTGGGGTACCTACATGCCCAGCACAGTTCCTTCTAGCCTTCCCCCTTAGAGCCCGAGCAGCTATGGGAGAACTGAGGACCCCCGTAGGCCACCCCTTCCCTGTTACCAAGAGCAAGTTCAGGTCACGAGCTGGCATGTGAGACACTGGCCAGGCCTCCGGGTGGTTAACACTGGGTAGATTTAAGTGCCCAGAGAGACCAGGCTAGTAAACATGGCTCTTTACAGGTTTTTATCAGCCTTAACATAAATACACTAATGACATTCAGAGCATTGTTAATGGCTCAAAGATATAATCCATTACTGTCTTTTGCTTTTATAATTAATTCTAGCATCAATGAGTTACTGATAGTCATTTTTTAATCATCATCTCATGAAAAGATAATTTTCTCGGCATAGGATGATGTTTCAAATTTAGTCTATAATCTAATTAATTGGCTTGAATTAGCTGCAGGGAGCCATGGCAGTGGCTGGCTGCAGTCTCAGGCTGTGCATTATAAACCCGCTCTGCTACTGGCCTTTTCCCTGGAACGCCTTGCTGTATTCCAGGATGAAGCTGGCCAGGTAGAACTGCCTTTCAAGACAGTCTGTGTGTGTGCTCTCCGCTCATGTTTATCTGTCTAGTTGGTGGGTAGAAGCCACGGGGCTCTACACACCTCTCATCCAGCAGCTCTCTGTGGCTTGGGCCTTGACCTGATCCTTGAAATTCTGGCTCCTTTTTCTATATGAGGCAGGTTCAACAGGAGCCTTTTTCATTGAGTCTAGAGCTTGACTGCTGGCTTAGGATCTGTCCCTTCCAGACTCCATGAGCCTCTGAGATCTCTAAAGTATGAGGGTGATGACAGCCTCCACCCAGCTGTCCCCTCTCCCGTGTAAGGGCTTCCTGATAAACAGAAGCCCTTAGGGCCTTGAGTAAGCTGGCCCTCCTAGAACCTGCCCTGTATCCATCTCTCTACAACTTCGGGGCTGGTTAGGATCTGGGGTCGCTGCCAGAGTGTAGTAGTTCGGGCACTTACTTTTGAAGATTGTCAGGGGTACACACATCCTCATCATAGAGACCATTTATGTCCAGCAGGGTACCTGGGGACAAAGGTGGAGAGTGGTGACTGAAGCAGGGTTCAGCTTCAAGGGTGACCTCCATGGAGGGAGACACCAGGACTTTGGGGGCTTCCAAACAGCTGCAGTGAGCATGTCCCCTTCATTGGGGATCAGGATCTGGTGGTCTCTTCTTGGAAGCCCCGCCCCCTGCTTACCAATGGCCCAGGGCTTCTCCTCCCCAGGCCCCAGGCGGCAGGGGTCCTTGTAGCGGGTAAACAGTGAGTGCTGCTGCTCCAGTTTGTCATCTGTGGGAGGAATGGAGAAAATGCTATGTGGCAGTTGCCTGGCCTGGGGCACCTGCTGTCCCCTGGTTCCTTCCAGTTACTCCTATCATATGCTACTAGTTTCCTATCTCTTAGGTAACCACTCTGGGTTTATGGTTCTTTCAATGGTCCCATGGTTCGAACTGTTGCTCATCTGTCACTGGTTCTCTATGTTCTCAGGATGTGCCCCAACACATACCCTGATCTCTGTGTTCTAAGCCTCCCCAGATTCCATGGCAAACTGTTGGTAGGAAATGGATAATGCTGCAGCCAGGACCCAGATCTGGACACCTGGCCCTTGGGGAGGAATGGATATAACGTGGCTCAGAGAACCATGTGTCCTGACAACTCACTGGACTAGGAAAGGCTTCCTTTGACTCCCCAGGCCAGAAGGAAGGTCACTGGATTAGGGTCTCCTGAGAAAGCCTCTTTTTGCATGTGTTGTGCCAAGAGTGTCACCAGCAGAACAGAGAGACCTGTGCTGGGGCAGAAGTTGGTGTGTTGGGTCTGACAGCCTTGCTGTCCCCTACGGCTACATAGGAAAATCATTCTGTGCTTGTGATTTGCGACGTGTGTTCTGTGGTAGAGACTGCAGTCTCCTTGCCCACCCTGGAGTTGCCAATGTTGTCAAGAGATGCCTTCCTAGCCATGAAAGGTTGTAATGGCTTTTACCTGCTTCCTCCAGATAAGGCACCATCCTGGACTCCAGGTAAGACCCTGAGGTTTCCTGTTCTAAGGTGAGGCCTGAACTCACAGGCTCCCAGTTCCACCCTATCCATAGGCTCCTTGGGGAGCAGGAGTATCAGAACCACAAGGCTTCCAGGCCAAGGAAGGCTCGAAGCTACTCTTACTGCAAAGGAGGTCTTTGTAAGAGCAGATTTAAACCAGTTAAAACATCATGATTGACTTTAGTCTTCTGGCCTAAAAGGTTTGTTTGCTGTTTGTTTCTTGGAACAAGGATGTATGTATCCCTGGCTGGTCTAGAAATCACTGTGTAGACCAGGCTGGTCTCAAATTTGCAGCAGTCCTCCTGATTCTGCCTCCACAGTTCTGAGACTGTTGGCATAGGCTACCATACCTAGCATAGCCCAATAGTTTAAGCCAGTAGTTGTTTTGTTTTTTAAATTTAAAATATTTATGAGTGTGTGTATGTTCATGTATGTAGTGTGAGTATGTGTGTGAAGTATGTGTGTAAGTGTGGGGAGGTCATGTGCCACAGCAAGCATGGGAGGTCACAGAACAGCTTTTGTGCAGGTCATCAGGTTGGTGCTTTTGCCTGCCCAGCCAGCTTTTAAATCTTTTTGATCTGTTTTATTTTATGCATATTCTTGTTTTGCCTGCATGTATGTCTGTGCACCGCTGTGTCTGCAGAGGCCAAAAGAGTACACTGGATCTCCTGAAACTGGAGTTGCAGACAGTTGTGAATCACCATGTGGTGATGGGCATTGAACTTGGTCCTCTGCAAGAACAGCCTGTGCTCTTAACCGAGGAGCCATCTTCCTGGCCCAGTTTAAGCCAGTGTTACTGGAAGATTCTCCCTTGTCCAATTTTTAGGGCTCTCTAGCCAGAGGCCTCTGCTCTTTTGGCAGTGTGTGGGTTGTCCCATGCTAGGACTTCAGTGTGGGGCAGATACAGCAGTCTTCCTAAATTCCTCACATCCACTCATGAGGACCTGAAAGTTTCTCAGACTACCTAGCTGTAGTCTGTGCCTGTGCCTGGAGATATATGATGTTCTCCTGGAGCCTCAGACCTGAGAGGGAAGAGTATGGTCTCACCAGAAGAGCAGTTATCAAAGTTCAGATCTCCACAGATGACATCAAACACCACCAGCTCCTCGGGGTTGGCTGTGCTGGACGAGGAGGTAGATTTTCGGAAATCAGCCAGCCAGTCCTGAAGCAAGTCCAGCTGTTCACACCGGATGGCACTGTCCTCTGCAGACGGGACAGAGACCAGACTGTGACACTTGGCCTGGACCCCAGCCAGGGCCCAGGTATTGAACCCATCCCAGAAAACCCCAGGCTCTGACCTACCTGGTGGGGCATGCAGGTGTGTGCAGGCGATGTACCCAACAATTCTTTGGTCCTGAGTTGTGCTTCCTACCTGCACCTGGGGGAAGGCAGGGTGTCAGCACTGCTGCCAGCCAGTCACTGTTGCTCCAGGCCACATTCAAAGCCCTCGGCTCAAGCCCTCACCATTCTGCTCTTTGCCAGGCTCCTGACTAGACTTTGGCTATGGCCCAGGTGGAGACAGGGAATGCCCTGCTCCTAGAAGTGTCTGGCTGGTTATAGAAGTAGGTGTGGAAAGAAAACATCAGCTGGCCAGGCAGTGGTTGCGAACATCTTTAATCCCACCACTTGGGAGTCAGTGGCAGGTGGATCTCTGTGAATTGAGGTCAGCCTTTGTACAGACTTTGTAGCCTCAAGGTCTACAAAGTGAGTTCCAGGACAGCCAGGGCTTTGTCTACCGAGAAACTGATATTCAACACAACCCCTCCGCCCCCAAAAATAAAAAGAAGAAACCATCAGCCTACGGTGTCACATGTTTATCAGCAGTCTGTGTAAGGAGTACAGTCTATGTAAGGGGGTACATTCACAAGCCACAGGCAAGTTTCTCCCCAGTCCCTCAGCATCTCCAGGTGACTGGAATATCCACCTACACATCTTTCAGGGGTTTTTGTTTTGTTTTGAGACAGAATCTTGGTATGTAGCCCTGACTAGCCTGGAAACTTACATAAATCAGGATGAACTCAAACTTACAGCAATCCTCCTGCCTCTGGTTTTCATGTGCTAGGATCACAGGTATGTGCCACTGTGCCCAGTCTAACCTTCAGTCTTTTTAATATTTGTTTGTCACTATCATCAGTTGTGAGCGTGTGTTAGTGTGTGTGTGTGTGCGTGTGGTGCATGTGGTGCGTGTGTGAGTGTGTGGGGGGGGTGTCCACAGAAGGCAGAATTAATAGGACTTCTACCTCTGGTCCCTCCGATAAGCAGCACGTGCTCTGACCTCAACTTCATTCTTCTTTTAGTCTTCTGTCGACTGTCATGTAGTGGCTCTTCCCTCCCTCCTTTGACCACACTCTCCGCCTGACCTCCCATTGTCTCTCCTACTTGAAATCAAAGTTAGTACCCACTGAAGGGCCTTGGACACTGCAAGCTTTCTGCTAGTCCTTCTTTGTCCCATCTGGATTCGTGGTCTGTTGTTTCATGAATTTTTGGGGACATGGTCTCCTGCAGTCACTCAGTCTTAGACTAGAGTTCTAGCCTGTGTCCCCTGGGTCTGAACCCCGGGCATGGGCTGGACTCAGGATGAGGCCAATCCTTCTCCTCCTTCCACAGTGGCCACTTTCATGCCCTCTGCTAACCTACCCCCCCCACACACCCCTTCCTTACTAGGGCAGAGTTACATTGGGTGGGCCTGTTTCAGCAAGCAGGTGACTCAGGCCAACTCTAATTCTGGCTTCATAAAAATGGGGATCTTAATTGTATATCCCAAAGACAACTCAGCTGCCCCCTCATGTGTAACCTAGCACAAGAATGAGCCCCTGTCAGTGCTGTAGCTCTGAAGACAAGCCACACATTCCCCACCCCCACCCCCCCACCCCGCCCCGCCACCTGAGGCCTCTCCCAGGCCCCCTTATCAGGAGCTGCTGGAGGCCGCCTGAGTCCTTCACCTGCATAGCCCTCAGGGCCTGTGGTGGGCCCTTCCTCAGTGGCCTCTCTCAGCACCCTCCTATGTGAGCACCAGCTGCCCTCCTCACAGCTCATTAATCCGCTTCAGTTGGACCCAGGCACTTCCCAGGGAGGCAGCCACAGACACCAAGCCCGTGTTCTTTCCTTCCTCTGCTGGAACTCAGTGGGTCTCCTTCCCTGTCTTTCTCACCCCAGATTTCTGCAACTTTACCTTCCTC
Organism: Psammomys obesus; assembly: GCF_907164565.1. Taxonomy (NCBI): domain Eukaryota; kingdom Metazoa; phylum Chordata; class Mammalia; order Rodentia; family Muridae; genus Psammomys; species Psammomys obesus. The sequence goes on from NW_026596034.1 coordinate 22,646,607, forward strand.
CCCCAGCATGCGTGCCAATCTTCCTCAGTACATTTGGGTCAGTGTCTGGCTATTTGGTAACAGGCTCTTGTCCATATACCAGACCCAGACTGCAGCCATCTCACACCCCTGCTCTGGAAATTAGCTCTGTAAAACCATGGACCACTGGTGCATCTTATTATAAAAGCACATTTTTAAGAATGTGGTGCTCAAGGGGCTACAGCTGTATACAAAGTGAATAAACTATAATTAATAAAAAGAAAAGAAAAGAAAAGAATGTGGTGCTCAAGAAGGCGCATGACACAGCTGCCCATGTGTTCCTTAGGTGACAGGTTTCTCCCACTGTGCCTTCAGCTATGGACACATCAGCTTAGCACTTCCTCACACACTCAGTGTATACCATTTCATAGATGGGCTCACAGCACTCAGATGGGCACATTGGCCTCCGCACGCTGCTCTTTGCTTCTTTCTAGCTGCTGGTGTCTTCGTCAAGATCAGCCACCCACTTTTTAGACTCTGCCTTAGTATCACTTGCCCTGTGCCAATTTCTGGACAGGATAAAGGCATCCCTGCCAGCCCTGCAGCCAAGAAAAACACACCTGGGGGAGGACGCCACAGCAGCAAGGTCATAGTTGCCTCACATGCCCTGCCTCCTAACAGGTATGTGATCTCTACAACATCCGCTTTATTAGCTGCTGGGACTTGGTGATTCCCACCTCGTGTCCTCAGGACCTACAGAGTCGTGTGTGTTTCTCTTACAAAAACAATCACACTGACAGGCTGTGGCCTTTGGTCCCGTTGGCACAGAATGTTGCTAAAGAAAGTGCTCAGGATTAGCTGTGCTGAGCTGAGGCCAAAGGGAAGCCAGCCCCTTCCCTCACAGGGATGCCCGTTTCTTCAAAGGGTCTGTGGAATAAACTGGGAGAGCAGGACCCAGTGAATGAGGTGATTGGGGAGGGGCTGCTGGCTGCATCCTCCCAATGTCCACAGCTCCTCTCCAGGTGGGCCTGACCCTCTTCTGTGGTGAGACAGTCATATCCTAGTCCAACAGGGTCCAGCTCTGCTCTCAAAGGCAGCATCTGGTCAGACGAGGATCCAAAAAATATCCATGCACAGTCAAGGGGTCCACAAAAGGTGAAGTGGCTTATGCTTGGCAAGACTAAGACTAACAGAGCATGGGTGGGATGAGGAGGACCCTCCGGGTGGGTCAGTAAGGGCGGAGTATGAGCCGAGGAACAAGGTTGACAGTAGAGGACCCCAACAAGTAAAGAGAGTTTGCCACATGGCTTACCCCAACCTTTGGCTATAAGAAAATATGTCAAGGTGTTGAAAGATGTTGCAAACCAAGTTTGATATGAAAAACAAATGCTTTCCAGCTTAAAAAAAAAAAAAAGTTTTGGAATGGCATGGACCAACATATCTGCCTACTAGTTTGAAACCCATGAGGTAAAGGGAGACAAAAAGAACATTAATGATAGACCCACAGAGGAGAAGCTGTCCCAAGAAGACAGTTGTTGCCCTTAGAACCATTTCAGGGTACCAAGTGAGTGCCTGCTTGGCTCAGGGGAGTCAATGTACCCTTACTTCCAGCAGGCGCTGGCTCAGCATTTTCCTGCACAGGCTGGGCTCAGTTACTTAAGACCAGAACTGCTCTGGGGCTAGACAGGGAGTCTACTGAGTAACCTCTCAGTCAAGTCTCACCTTTAAAGGGAAGAGCCACGGACAGAAGAGCTGCTGCCCCTGGGGCAGAAAGCCCCATCTGCATCAAATGGCCAAATGATGTTTCAGAAAAGTCTAGATTCACTAACAGTGGCTTTTAGATAGAGAACAAAAAGTCAACACAGTATTTCAGGCTCTGTGGAAGATAATGACCAAATTACCATGGTCTAAAACCTCCAACTGCATCCAAATTAGCAGAAATAATTGTGATTCACTTTAATTAGTAACTATGGATATGAAGCCAAGGGCTGGTGGGCAGAGAGCCTGGCATGGCAGCTGCTGATAACCGGAAGGGTGGCTGTCCTGGCCAGTGAGGCTTGAGGTCTCAGTGGCTAGTGTGGTCTTTATGCTGGCCTGCATTCATGCTCTACTCTGGTCTCTGCCATGTGTGGAGATGGGGTCTGTTTCCTCTTCCATCCCTTATTACAGCCATCATCATCACCATGGTCACCACATGCAGGACAAGAGACTCTGAACCTCATCTGGGCCTCAACGCATGGGTCACTCCCACTCTCAGATAATTAAATGTGACTCAGATCTGAGAAACTGTCCCAGATCACTGAGCCTGAGCTCATGTGTTTCTGGACTTAGGCTAGGGTCCCTGAGTTCGTTCCATGAAAAGCTTTGTCTTGCTCCCAATTCATCCCATCAAGGGAGTGAGGCTCCCCAGAGAATAAAGGTTGGCAGGGGTTGTGGCCCATTTTGTCACGTGGCTTGGGGACCGCTGGTGTGTAGCCCTCAGGCAGAGCCAAGGATGCCTACCTTGAGAAACAGAGCTCCTTTAGAGGCCAGGGCATCGAAGCTGCACCCATTAGGGTAACAGTGATAGGCCACGTCCATGACGGGGTAGCGGCTGGCAAAGAAGAGGCCGCTGTTGAGACACTTGAAATTGCAGCAACCGTGGCAGCTGTAGACCCCGACGTCATACAGAATGTACTCGAAGTAGCCGTGCAGCTGCTCTTTCAACTTGGCAGCCGCACGCTTGTCGAACACCTCCTGCAGGCACAGGAAGTCCAGATTGGCCGGGAAGAAGGCCGAGACCTCGTGGTCGAAGGCTTCGTCAGGGTGCCGCCTCCTGCGGGCCGCCGCCTTCTTTACCACTGAGGTCTTATACAGGAGCTTGCTGTTGCCACCTGGCTCTCCGCTGCCACTGCTATCTTGCCCCGCCCGTGCCTTCACCAGGGACTCCCGAGAGGCCGAGGGGCTTCCCAGGCTCCCAGAATCCCCATCCCGCTGATTGTGGTTGGGCGTCTGGCCCTTTGAGGCCCCACCAGCCCCGTTCCTGGCTTGGTTCCCAGCAGCAGGGTCATCAGCTTCCAGTGGCCGGCCTCCTTCCTCACCACCGATTCGCACAATACAGCTGTCCTCAAGGTTTCCATCAGCCTGGTCCCCAGAGGCTGGACCGTTGGCTGCCTCATCACTGGGGTGACGCCCACCATCCCCCTTGTATTCCACAGAGGCTGTCCTCTTAATGCTCCCAGGAACAGCTCTGGCTCCGTCACTGCCCTGTGGCGACACCAGGCTGCTGAAGCTGGCTGCACTGATGGAAGTGTTGGTGGGAGAATCAATGTAGATTTTGATCTGAGGCCGAGCAGCCCCGTTGCGGATTCTCTGCCCAATCTCTTTGGCCCGTGCTTGGGTGTTGAAAACATTATTGAGCCTTGCGAGTGAGTCAGGGAGGAGGCAGACATTGGCTGTGGCAAAGCAAAAGCTTTTGCCAGCCCCCGTGCCCTTCCATTCACTGAGCAGGGCTGCCCCGCCAGCTGGGCTCTTGTCCTCTAGCCGGGAGTAGGAGTAGGGCCGGCGGGCAGACTGCAGTGGAGACCAGAAGATGAACCCAACAAAGGCAAAAGGCAACGCAGCCACAAGCAGAGCCAGGTAGACTGGCGTGAAGAGTACAGTGCAGAGCAGCTGTAGGCAGCAAGGGTCGTCTGCCCTCTGGCGCTTCTCATAGGTGGTGGGTATGAAGGAGGCCACCAACCGGTCCACCAGCCAGTAACATGGGAAGATGAGAGCCCAGGACACAGCGTGGAGGGCGGACAGACAGCTATTAGGAAAGGGGGTCGTGTACAAAACCATTGCAGCTCACTGGGCGCCGCAGCCGGCCCTACTACATGGTGTCTGTGGCACTGCAGCACTTTCCCAGGCAGGGCAGGCAGGCTGGGGCGGGTGGAGGACAGATCACTTGGCAAGGTGTCACTCTGGGTGATTAGTGGCAAGTGTTCCAAAGACAGACATGGTTCACCTCAAGGGGCCATGCTAGGACATCAAAGCTTGTTGAGAACCTGCAGAAAAGAGAAAGGGGGGCCCTTATTGAATTAGGCTGTTCCAATAACCAGGGAATCAGTTTCACATGGAGTTTTTGGGGGCCAGAAGAATGCCCCAGCACATTCCACTGGCCTATCTATTTTTATTTTCTTGGAGTAAACAGCTTAGTAGATGATTGTCTTGATTCTGTAACTTAATTGCTTAAAAACGGCCCATGTTTTCAGAAGGGACTAGGCTTTTGGGGACAAAGAGGTATGTTAGGATTTGAGAGTGTACCTGGATTGACACCAGCTAGAAGCAAGTGAAGCCTTGGGAAGCCAGGGGTGTGTTTCAAATGGGCACGCAGTGACCTTGGTTGGAGGACCTGCAAATATGTTCGCCTTTTATCTAGTGCCAAGGCCAAGAAAGACAAAAGGGGTCAAAAGTTTACAGGGCAGAGGGCAGTGTGGCTAGCTGGACAAAAGAGCAAGGAAGCCTTATCTGCAGGCAGCCTGCTCTGGCCATGATCCAGCTCCCTAAGCAGCAGAGTAAGCTCTAGGTTCTACCACATAGGGCGGAAGTCCATCCTTGTCCCCAGCCCAGGCTGTAGTGCTAGAGTCACATTAGTTTTCAGAGCAGGCCTGGCTACACTAGAGTAGGGTGGCAGGTAGGTACACTGACTGTGCTGCTTTTGAGTCAGTAAAGACAGGAGTCTTGTGTTTTCCTATCCTCCAAGGACCCACACTGCTCATTTTGAGAGGAAAATCCTGGATGTTTGATCTGTGTTTTGGTTACCAGGACAGCCAAGTAAGTTCAATGTGGTCTACACCACTTCTGCCCCTGACACCTCAGCAGGTCTGAATCCAGGCTGCCATCATTCATCCTGGCCCCACATCCTCTCCTCCCTCCTGAGACCTTGGTCACCTAAGCTAGAGACCTAAATATCATGTACACTACCCTCCCTCTGTTCCCCCTGTCCCAAGTGTTCCTCTGTCCTTGATGAAACTTCTCAGTATGGGCTGAGAACAACGTCACAGTTTAGCAACTTTATCAGCCTCCATCCTCTTCACACAGTGGTTGGAGGGACACTTCCTCAGCTGGCCTGCAGCCTACGCCTGTCACCCTACTATGCTTTTCTACTTTGCTTTTCTCCTATTCACTCTGATAGTGATTCCAGGACCTAACCCTGAGGCTCTCCCACAGCCCTGCTTTTTGGTCCCTCACCTCCACTTAGATATTAGCTTTGGCCCCACAGCTCCACTTAGATATTATCTTTCTAGGAAGGACTCTGCACGTCCTTGCCCAGGGGACAGGGGTACTCCCACTGGGGGCATTTGGCCCACAGAATGGTAGCCTCCAGTCTGTGTTATGTGTACTTTGGGATATGCCTACTTCCCCAGCAGATGAGGAGATTCAAGAGGGAAGGGGCTACCCAAGGGTCCCGGGGAGCCTCAAGGCAAAAGGTGCCTCAGAGATAGGATAAATGAATAGAGGACAATTGTGATGCTAGTACCTGAGAGAAGGCAGCCATTTCCCCCAGTGGTGGGAGAGGTGGGGTTTTCTACACAGTTATCAGTGACCCAAGAACTCTGCAGCCACCATCCCCAGGACTGATGAGGGAGGACCAAGGCTTCATGTCCAAAGAGGAGCTTAAGCTGGTGGCTGTGTCTGGTTCAGATGAACAAGAAGCACAATGATTTTACTTTCCTCAGGGGAAGTCACTTTGAAGCCAACAATGGAAGGTTACAGTTTGGAGGGGCAAGTGTGTCTACACAAGCATGGCCACGTGAGGACTTCTCAGTGGAAGACACAGCGGCCTCCCAAACCCACTGTCTGGCTTGGGTGATGCCAGATCACTCGAGTCTTGAGCAGACCCAGTCCCAAGTCTCCCTCCCTCTTTCCTCCTTGTCATTGTCGTCTAAGATCACTAGTACCCCCTCACCTTTGTGCAGTACTTAGGGGGATCCACCTAACATCTCTCTTCATTCCCTTCCTCACTTCCTCTCCTGACTGCCTTGTCTTGGGAGGCAAAGTCCAGGCTCATAATCTGAGTCTGGGGTCCTTTGTATTTCTGTTTCTGTGGTCCCTTCCCCTCCACCCTGGATCCCACTCTGAGTCTACCTCCCAGCTGCAGCTGCTGCCAGACCCCCTTCACCTGCTCATGGCTGTGGCCTGCAACTTTCTTCTTGATTCCTGCCATCCCCTCTGTACCCCTCAGGGCTCAGCTGAGTTGTCTCTTCAAGGGAGTCTTCCTTCACACCATCCAAGGCATTCTGTGACCACAGCCCTTCCCCACACCTGGCAATCACCTGGCCTGGAGCGGGAGCTATATCTAGGATCCAGTATACATGCCATGAGGACCAAGCCTGTCTCAGCCAGACCCTGGCTGTCAGCCACCCTGTGTAGGAATGGAAGTATCAGATGCAGAAACCACCCAGGAATGAATGGACTGCTGACTTGAGTGCTCACTCATGTGGGGACACTTTGTGAAGTCAGTCTCCCTTTACTGAGGGCCAGGTTTGACCTGTGGGCAGTAATGTGGGCTGCACAGATGGAAAAAGGATCAGGGAGGGGTCTGTTTGCACCCCTAAGAGCCACTGCAGTAGCCACATGGTGGCCAAAGTACCCCTGTAAGTCAGGCTTCATCAAAGGCTCCCTGAGAAAACACCCATTCAGTTCCCTCACAGGGCTCAACCCTAACACTGGCCAATCAGATTGGGAACGGCTATTGCCTGGGACAAGAGGGGATGAGGAGAGAGACTCCATCTTCAGCTGCTCCTTGCTCCTCCACTCTTGTGAGCCCAGAAACCCTTCTGGCAAAGTCTTCTAGTCTGCAGTGATCTTTCTGCCTGCTGTGGGCTGGGCATGGACATGTCTTTTTATCTCCATTTGTAGGTTTTTTGGAGGGGAGGATCTGGGGTGGCAGCTCCAGGGGTAGTGGGAACAGTGCCACCACAATGATCCTCAAAAATGAGGCAGCCTTTGGTCCCTTGATCTTCCGTGCTGCCACCCCAAATCCTTCTCAGCCACCCTGGGCCTCCTTTCCTGTAGGGTCTTGAATAGAGGATCTTCCTGGTATTGCCACCTACCCTGCCCTGCACTGGGTTCCCCTGTCTACACACGGAAGCTGCTGCTACAGGAGACACAGAAGGGACTGCCACGGACGAGGCTGTTTCTAAAGCTCAGTAATTATTTTGTCTCAGGGAAATGAGAGGAGGGTAAACAAACAGCACACATTAATTAGTCTGATCTACACTCTCCTCATGAAAGAGGAGTGCTGCAGTTAAACATGAGAGGCTGGCAACTTCCCAGAGTTTTCAAGTGCTCAGAGGAGAGGCCACAAAAGAAAGTGGCTTTCCCAGCCTTGCACAGTACAGGCAGGTGCTCAGCTGCACCCTGCTTGTCTCCCTTCTCTTGTCTACACTGTCTAGGTAGGGTCAGGCTTGTGTCTGTGTCAGGCACAGGCTCTGGATGAGTGACCGCATTTTCCCCTCTTCTCTCTTCCATGTCCTTGATCTGGTAGCTTTGCAAGCCAGGTCTGTCAAGGACACTCTTAAGGGGGCAGCAGGTCCCTTTCAAGGCCGTGTATGCTGAGCTTCTGTACCTCAGCCTCTTAGATTAGGTGGATCATTCAGGTTTTGCAAATCCTAATGTATTGTTTCCAGGGTTACTAGAAGTCACATTTCTTTCCCTCCATACCAGGGTCTATATAGCTGAGCTGAATACTCTCAGCCCTCAGTTCTCAGGTATCCCAATAGGAGCCCTGATCCCTTCATTATGAGCTGTGGGGTTATGACTGGGAGCTCCATGATGACCCACGGTAGGACCCCTGGGAGCCAGCCTCTCTGTCCTAAATGTGGAGACCAGGCTTTCTCCTCTCACCTCAGCTTCTCAGTCTTGCAATCAGCCTGGAGTCAGGCTAGCCCAAGAGACACCCTGGTACTGGTCATTATATGGGTTAGCAGTACCTACCTCTAGGGCTACCATAAGGATGACAGGGGCCAGACTGATACCCTGGCCACTCCTGATTCCTTCCCTCCATTCCCTGAGGCCACCAGGGTGTCAAGTCTTCTCTTCCCAGCTTGTGGTTTCTGAATGGTTAAAGGGTTGACTTGAGCCCACCCACAGGACTTCCAGGACCCTAGCTGAACCAGAGTGCCTTTGGGATCCCCACAGGTGCCACTTGCACTGTTTGGGCCAGAGCTAAAGCCTTCACTAACTTGCCCCTCTCCTCAGTCCCAGGAGAGACAGAGAACTCTGTGGGTCACAGATGCAGGTGGAAGAACTTAGCCTATGGATGTCTGAGAGCCTGGAAAACCTTCAGTCCATGTGGAAGAGGAAAGGGTAGACAAATCCTTTGCAGGACCTTGAAAACAGTCCCAAGCATTTCTGGGTAGCCTGAAATGGTAGCATCATTTCTGGTAGCATCAACAGAAGAAGCCTCAGTATGGCCATTCATACATTCATGCATTCAACCTGCTAATACTGAAGGCACCTGACTCCTAACCTATAACCTGTGTGAGCATAGCATGGGAGGGAATGATGGCTGCTTAGACGCCTGTGTTAAACCAAGGTCTTACCCTAGACACTTGTGTGTGGGCCCAGATCTTCCCTCGCCAGTGGAGGGAATCCTTAGGAATGGTCTTGTCCAGGTAAACTGTGGGAAGAAGGAATGTTCTCATTGAGCATCAGATGACCAGGCCACAGGATTGCCATCCCTGGGAAGTGAACCTGCTTGGCACACTGATGTACACAATACACCTTCACAGTGGCTCCAAGGGGCCTGTGTGGGTGTTGACTTTGAATCTGAATTTTTTTTGCAGTGAAAACATGAGAAAGCCAGATCAGTTCTGGGCAAAGCAAGTCCTCCTGTGTAGAAGCCTGTGCCATCTCTGAGGGGTCTCTGAACATTTGGCATTGTCTGGGGCTTGTCCCTCCTTTACTACCCTGTTTTCTGAACCTTACAAGCTTGAATTCTTGGAGCAAAATGTCCTCCGAGTCTATCCGTCTAAGCAGGAGCTGGACCAAGCCCCAGGTTTCCACAGGAAAGGCCTGTGGATTGCTCCAATCCAATTACCTGAATGTGCCTGCATTCCAGCCGCTGTGAGATCAGGCCAGCCCATTCTGCCGAGATGTTGCCGTGGAGGAGTTGGCATGGCAACGTGAGCTCTGAGCTGCTGAAACTTGGAGTCAGCTCATCACTAAGAGGACAGAAAGACTGACAAGAGACAGATGTTTTTCCGAGTTGGGGGAGGGGTTGAAAGAGCCATATCCCAGACAGAACTGGGGTTTGGGGTCTAGCATAACTACACAGGCTGTCACAGTGACTCCCTCAGACACAGGTAAATGCCTATTCATACTTCTCAATCCAAAGCACCCTGCTCCACCTACATCCTCCTGCTCTGCTTTACTTGTCTGGCAGTGGCAGACACTCTGCCCTGCCTCACTCCAAAGTGACAGAACAGCCAGACATACCAAGTGGCACCATCGTCCCCTGACACCACTGAGATGACTTCGAGTGTTCCCTGGAACTCCTATCAAAGCCCTCAAGAAGGAAGTCTAAATTTTCTCTAAGATGGAAGACCATGCTGAGAGCCTGCAGCTTCTAGAGCCTTTCTTGAGAATGAACCCAGCTCAGAGGAAAAGAGACCTTAAGGCTAGAATGGAGAGCCCAAGTCTTCACAACATACTTGAAATACCTGAAGCCACACAGCCTGCAGACTTTCTCATTAGTGAGGCAGCAAATTCCCCTTTCTTTGCTCTAGTCACTTACCACTAGAGAGGCTTTGTTTTATCTGTGTACACTAAGTATGTGATCTTTCTAAAGCTAAGTTTTTCTCAGATGTACATAACTAACTCCCGTGTGGCCCCCAGCTGTGCACTAGGCAGAGTAGGGCTGTCCTCCCCAGTCAAGGAGCTCTACAGGTCTGTGTGCCTCAAGGCAGCTAAAGAACAGTCTGAGCAGGCAGAGGTTGCTATCACATGCTCTGCATGCAGGTATGTGAAGTTCCCAGTGGGTGTTAGAGGAGTTGATTGAGGGATACTCTGAGCTTCCATTGCCCTTTATATTAGATGTGGATGAAAATTCCTTGGGCTGGTTCAGTGGTTCTCAACCTTCCTAATGCTGCCACTCTTTAATATAGTCCCTCATGTTGTGGTGCCCCTAACCATAAAATTATTTTCCTTGCTACTTTACAACTCTAATTTTGCTACTGTTATGAATCATAATATAGATAGCTGACATGTAGGCTCTCTGATATGTGACCCCTGTGAAAGGGACGTTCAAAACCCCCAAAGGGTTGCCAGCCACAGGTTGAGAACAGCTAGGCTAGCTGGAGACTGCAGCATTTGCAGCGCATAGTGCAGAGCACGCTGTGCTTCTGTGTTATCACTGGCACCACTACCACTGTGATCCCCCTGCCTCAAAGGCCTTTCAAGAGCTGGCAGTAGTGCCTGCTTAGTGTCTTTGAAGATCGGAGTTTAGTTCTGAGCACCCCCCCCAAAAAAAAGGAAAAGAAAGGCTCAAGATATAGCCAGAGGCTTCAAAGTTTCTTCATGAGGCCTTACAGAGGGTACCTGCTCTCTTAGAAGATGGGGCAAGGACATTGTGGGAGACGTGCAGGCTTGCCTCCTGGCAGGACTGTTCTAAAGCTGTCTGCTCTAAACTGCTTGTATAAGCCAGACTCATAGGCTCATAGAAGCCAAGTGCAGGCCAAGGGTCCATAAAATTTTCAAAAAGAAACTTTCCATGGGAGCTATTAATTCATGATGTGGTTTCTGAGAATAGGAATGGGCTGGGAGCAGCTCTGAGGTGTTCTTTTCACCTGCCAGCCTGGGCATTTCCATGGCAGAATTCAGAAAGCACAGATAAAGCCAACCAGTGTATGCTTGGAAGGCAAATCTCAAGCTAGGTCAGTGGAGAGGGTGCAAGGGTGCTCAATCAATCTGGCCTGTCCAATCTCTACTGCTTACTATTCCAGCTTTTGCCACTGGAGACTATAAAGGACATTGCTGGGGAGAAGCTGGGATGTAGCCGGGTCCTAAATCCTTACCTGAGCCTCTTCTCCTTCTCATGGTTTCTGAGATTACATGTAAGAACCTGCCTGCCCCAGATCCATCGCATAAAGTTGTCTGAAGAAGTCACAGGGCTTCTACCAGTCTTGTGCCCTTGTGGAGGCTGAGACCAGGATAATAACAGAGGAGGCTTGAGGTGAAGGCTTTCTCTAGGATGAGGATGGGCTCTGAGACCACCCTATTCACAGGCCTTTCCCCACATGGGCATCAATGGGCAGAGCTAGAACAGACCTGATTCAGGGGTCAGCTGGTTCATCGTGGCATGTAGCCTATGCCCTTTAGAATTCTGAGCTGCTGAGTGCTGGAGTATAGGTCTGATTCCAGATTTAAGAACAGTCCCAGCAGGTTGTCTTGGAACTCCCCAAGAGTCGTGTTATTGCTTCCTGGTGAGAAAGGTTGCCTAGCTGGCCAACTGCCAAGGAAATACCACTGGCCCTAGCATGTCCCACCTCGTACCAGGAGTCTTTTTGAGGACAGTGACAAGAGGAGTCTCAAATCTCTCAGACCCTGTTGTTGTCAAAGGTTTGAGAGCCGAACAAGCCAAAGAACATGCTTTACTTCAGAAGAAACAGCTTTCTGTAGGAGGAGAATTTTAAACACAAGTCCACACAAATGCTAGGATTTTTGCAGACCCTGTGTTCAGCTTGGGCTCCAGTGCAGAATTTCTTTCTGGAATGGGTTGGCTGACTGAGCAGTGTACAGGCATTTCAAGGCAGCAGAAAGCACTGATGCAGACAGCAGCCCTTCCTGAAGCAGAACAGACTTGCTGACATTCTTCCAAAGGATCATTCCATATCCAGTCCAAATTTTTCTATTCAAAGAACATTTAACAAACTGTGTACCAGAGAATGTATGCAAAGATTAACCAGTGAGAAAACTAAATCAGTTATGTAGCATGCCACCAACCTTCCTATAGCCCTGGGCAGCTGAGCCTGGGTTTTCCGGACTGAAGTCAGGTGGGGTCACTCCTGAAGTCACTCCCTGCTAAGGGTCAAGGACTTTTGTCTTGGGCCCTTTCAAAGACTTCTAACCACTGGCCACTGCTATACTCAGGGACTCCTGCATACACCAGTACGGAATTCCTTGGCTCCAAGAGAACCGACCATAAATCCCTTCCCTTAAGAAAGGACGCACACAACAGACAAGGCCGCTTGTACAGGAAGACCTCTGACCCATGTGTGAAGCTTCCCAGTGCAAGTCTGTAGACCTGCGAGGGACCTGAGGGCTGCTGGAGTCTTGTCTTATGACGGCAAACCAATCAGAGGAGCTTATGGGGGTCTGTGGTTCTTCCACGTTCTTCATAACTATTGTCAGCTTTTCCATCCTCAACACTAAGGGTCTTCGGGGACTCTGGTTTTCAACTGTGTCAGCTGGTCAACTGGTGAGAGTGACCCCATCTATACCTGCTTTTGGCTGTTGGGTTCTGTACTTCGTTTTTTGTTTGTTGTTTTATGAATACATGTTTCTGTGTATGAAGGTATGTATGTGGTGTGCATATGTGTGTGTGTTTGTGCTCCCTCATCTGTGTGGGTATGCTTGCCTGCCCATGAGGGTAGGTATGGAGGCCAGAGATTGATATAATTTCTTTCTCAATTGTTTCTTTTTTTCTTTTCTTTCCTTCTTCTTTCCTTCTTTTTTTTTTACTTTCTTTCTTTCCTTTCCTTCCTTCCTTTCCTTCCTTCCTTCCTTCCTTCCTTCCTTCCTTCCTTCCTTCCTTCCTTCCTTCCTTTCTCTCTCACTTAAACTGGAGTTCACAGTTTTGGCCAGCGAGTTCCTAGGATCTGCCTGTCTCTGTCTTCCAGCACTGGAATTACTGATGTGTGTTGCCATACCTGAGTTTGTTTGTTTTTTTTTTTTTTTTTCTTTTAAAGATTTATTTATTTTTATTATTTATACAGTACTTTGCCTGCATGCATGCCACATGCCAGAAGAAGGCAGCAAATATCATTATAGATGTTTACTGGGAATTGAGCTCAAGACCTTTGGAAGAGCAGCCAGTGCTCTTAACCTCTGAGCTATCCCTCCAGCTGCTGCCACACTGGGTTTTTACATGCTGTATTGGTTAGTTTTATGTCAATTGACACAGGCTAGAGTCATTTGAGAAGAGGGAAGCTCAACTGAGAAAACGCCTCCACGAGATTGGGCCATAGGCAGGAATGTAGGGCATTTTCTTAATTAATAATTGATGGGGAAGAGCCTAGTCCATCATGGGTGGTGATGCTCCTGGATTGGTGGGCCTGGGTTTTATAAGAAAGCATGCTGAACAAGCTATGAGGAGCAGACCAGTAAGTAACACTCCTCTATTGCTTCCGCATCAGCTCATGCCTCCAAGTGTTTGGTGTCATCCTCCCATCCCCCACCCCTGTAGCTCAGGCTGGCCTCCAACCCATAATTCTTTTGCCTCCTTGCTGAGCACTGGGTTTCAAATCCTGTACTACTGGAAGAGAATGCAGGAACTCTTAGCTCTGGTTGCAGCAGTTACATGTACCCAGATTGCTAATGTGGACAGAGATACATTTACATTTCTACATAGCGGTGACTTGGGGAGGGGGTAGGGTGTTTTGAGACAGGGTTTCTCTATGTAGCCTTGGCTGTCTTGGACTCACTTTGTAGACCAGGCTGGGCTTGAAATCAGGGATCCGCCTGCCTCTGCCTCTCAGTGCTGGGATTACAGGCGTATGCCACCATGCTGGGTTCAGCAGTGACTTCTTAAAGGGATGAGCATGCTTTACTTGGGTGAGAGTCTGGGCAGACTTTCCGCTTTGTCCACACATCTCTCCAAACCTCTAGTAAGGTTGCATTTCCTAGTCCCTTTGTGAAACAGAGCACTTAGCAGCGGGTGTAGAATAGTTCTCTCCTCTGCCACACAGACCGTCAATGTTTGAGATTACAGCTACTCCACCAGCAATGGCCCCAGATTACCCCATATAATGGGATAACAAGACAACTTTAATTTTTAGATAGAGTTTCATATATGTGGCCAAATAGAAACTCAAACTTCTGCTCTTCTTACTCTCAGATACTGGAATTAGAGGCGTGAGCCACCACAATATGTAATTGAAGGGACTGAACCAAGGCCTTCATGCCCATTAGACTGGCACTCTACCAACTGAGCCACATTTGTAGCCCACATTCTGATCTTAACCACAGCACTGAGCATCCTATCCTGACCAGCCGAGGAAGGCGAGCTTTGCTGTGTAATTGATATCTTTGCTTGAGTCCAGAACAGAGCCTTAATGAGTGACAGGCTTTGGTTTCTAGGACTACAGCCAGATCTGCCCCTGGACCCCACTTTCTTTATCTCCATTTCCATAATGATAGCAATGTCCCTCTGTCCAGAATCCATGCTTTGAGTCAGAGCCAAGATGTTGGGTGTGGCTGGTACTATGGGGTCAGTACCCTTGGGTGGCAGATGGGGCCAAGGCAGAGAAGTTAAACAGGGAACTTGGGTGCCAGAGTCAGACATGACTTCTTGGAGTATTAGACTGTAAGTACATGAAGAATGCTGGTGACCAGACTGGGACAGAAAAATGCAGGTGTGCTCTAGAGGGTGTAGGGACAGAAGGGTGCTGGATATTGGGCAGGGCAAACAGTGAGCAAGGGAGAGGCAGGTAGAGCAGAGAGATAGGGAGCTGAGAGTGGACACAAGAGAGACGGAAGCACTCAGTAAGTCCTGCCTGCCAGGGCCACCTCAGTAGTGACCATGGTGACTGCCTCCAGGCAAGAAGGAGACAGACACAAGGGGCGCCAGCTCTGTACTTTGAGCATGAGAGGCTGTTTCTGTACTCAATCAGTTCCCCTAGGTCAGTTGTTTGCCTTATTTTTACTTTTTAATGTACTTTATGTGTGTGGGTATTTCACCTACATGTACATCTGTTAAAATATACATGCCTGGTGCCCGTGGAGGCCAGAAGAGGCATTGGATTCCCTGGTACTGGAATTGAGTAGCTGTGAGCTACCATGTAGGGTGCTGGGAATGGAACCCCAATCCTTTGGAAGAGTAACCAATGCTCTTAACTGCTGAGCCAGCTCTCCATCCAAGCCCCCGTTAAACACTATCCAGATAGTACACCTACCATGCAGCTCAGGCCAACCTACATAAGCATTCACAGCAGGCTGGTGGTATCTGGAACTTGTCCTCTGGTTGGCTGAGTGAGTTAGTAATAGTACAGCTTGAGGCTGCACTCCCACCCACAGAGAAAAGATGGGCAGGCTATCTGGGTGGACTTGCTGGCAAGTTTTGAAAAGAAAATCTCCAAAAAGATGTCAGCATTCATGGAAACACAGTTCATGCAGTTCTGGTCAGAACTGCTTTAAGAAATAATCCCAGGAAGCTGGGTTTTATGATACACACTATCTCAGCACTAGGGAGGATGAGGCAGGAGGGTTTTAGACTAGCCCAGCTACATAGTGGTGAGACCTTGTTGCATACAACAGCAATAAAAGATAGGTCCAGGGGCTAGAGATACAGCCCATTGGTGGAGTGCTTAGCATGCTCAAGACCCCGGGCTCAACACCATGCACAGGAAGGAGAAGGAAAGAAGGGAGAGAGGAGGAAAGGAGTAGACTCAGGGGCTTTCAGCGGCTTGATTTCTATTTCCTTATTCTGCCCCTGCTCCTTTGTCACCATACTTCTTGCCCTCTTCCTACTCTCACAACTGTTCCTTCTCAAAGCTCTTTTGTGCCCCTGATACCCTCTTAATGCCAAACTTTACCCTGTCTCTCCCTAACCCCTTCAGGTGATTTCTATGGAATAACTGTTCCTAAGTGACAGCCAGCCTAGGTGCCTCGTGACCTTTGACTTCATGTATTTGACTGACAAGTTCCCTTTCAGGTTCATAATTCTTCTTCTGTTTTTCTAACACCAGCTCTATCTCTCAAGGAGTCACTAAGCAGTGGGCCTCTTTCACATCCTACCTTCTTTCAGGGGCCCACAGTTCTGCCTCTTGGAGCCCTTTGGCTGGATTTCCACAGCCATGCCCAGCTGCCTTGACCTCCCCCACCACAAACTGCAGCAGCCTCACCTGATCTGTCCTGCTCCTAGCACCTTCCTCTAGCTCCCCTGGTCACTGGTGCAATCATTCTAACTACACACTTGACTATATTGCTTTCTCTTAAGCAATATAGCCTTCAGTGGCTCTTGATGATGCTCTATCAACTTAGCAGCAGAAGGCAGGTTCTACCCAGCAGCCTGACTTCTATGTTTCCTACTTCTGGAGCCATGGGAGTTTAGACCTGAGCACTTTCTGATGGAGCTTTTGCAGGTGTGGTTACCTCAGCCCTCATCTGTGCGGAAGGATGTGACTTCAGCAGAGGAGATCAGCTTAGAGCACAGTGATGCTCCTCCATCAGGTGCCAGCCAGTTCCCACCCATGGCTTCCAAGATCACTGCCACCTTTTGGTCTGCCTAAAACAAACACATCTATCTTGGCAGTTGATTGGTTTTGTGCAACTTTTTAGTCTGTAAACCAGAAATGTGACCAGCCTGTCTCATAGATTTGACCAAGGGCTCTAGGGGGGGAGCAGTCTTGAGAAAGACACGGATGGTGACACAGGACCAGGAACAAAGATTGGGGGAACAGAAATAAAGCGAATGAAAGCACTTATTGAATCTCCTCTTCCTGCAATGGCCACTTCTTTTCTTTCTTTCCTTCTTTATGACTGGAGGCTCAGGCTGTCAGCACACCCATACTTTTAAGCAGTGGGTTCTGGTGGCTTGTCTCTCAGGACCACTTTTTCCTAACTCAAGCCTAATGAGGAACTAGATCAATCCCCTTCCACTGCCCATAAACCTTCAGTGTTTTAAGTCCATCATCTGCCCCTAGCTGTGTGGCTAGTCAGAAAGAAACAGGAAGCCTGACAGGTGGCAGCCCTATGCACTAAGGACCTTGAACCACAGCCAGAACGGCTTCAGCAAGCCAGCTCCTGTGAGTCCACCGGCAGCCATTTAGGACTCCAGATTCTCCTTTCCTCCCTTTCTTTCTATATGTTGAGGTGGGGGCACAGCAAGAACCAGGGCACCGAAAAGACATGGGGGAGACTGGAAATGAGCATAGAAAGCAGAAGTAATTGATCTGCCTTTTGGGGCCATGTGACTAGTCGTCAAACACCTTCAGAGAATATGTTCTCTTCATTAAGGGTACATTTGATACTTCACAGCTATCCCAAATGGGTACAGTTGATCCCACTGTACAGATGAGGAAACTGTGATTTGGAGAAATAAATGGCAGTTGCTGAAAGTTAGCAGCTCCAATTTCCCCTTTCTCTCTGCTTTTTTCACAAAGGCTGAGTATAAATGATAAGCAAACATCTTCAAACCCAGCCAGTCCTGGGTCCCCTTAAATGCAGCTGGAGTCCTGGGGAAGAATGACTTAGTTCCTGCCTTGTCTGCTCTGTCCTTCCCTTTCACTGCCCATAGGTTAAGATCCCTGCTTTGTTTTATTCTGCTAAAGCTTCCATTCATCACCCACTGGGCCCCTAGTGTAGACTCCACTGATCTCCTGTTTCATCCTTTCCATTTTTGTTTTTTCATGCAGTCGCCACTCTGTGGGACCCTAGATCTCCTTGCTCCTGTCCTGGTGACCTCCTTGGCAGCCCATTTGCTCTGTCAGTGTTTGGGAAGGTCCTTACAGTGGTCTCGCTGCTTGACTCTTGGTCTGAGGTTCTTGACTATAGGGATCACTTTGTGTTCCTAGTGCCTGCTTTCATCCCTGGGTTCTGAATGCTCAGTACTTTGAATTCTTTCTCAGGTATGAATTCAAGTGAACAAGTGAACTTTAAAGCTTCTGATAAATATTGCCAAACTGTTTTCTACCAATGTTGTGTCAGTTCACCAACTGTTTGAGAATTGATTATTTCACAATACCCTTATCAATTCTGGGTTTTAGAGTAAAAAAACATTATTATTTTTTAATTGTTTTCTCGGCAATGGTATCTGGTTACATTGTCTGAGACACTTGTTACTCTAGCCTGAAGTGCTTTTCTTCTTCACCCTTTCTCCACAGTGTGGGAGTGTGGCCACGCCCCCTTTGTGCTGTCACTAAAAAGGAGGGCAAGCCTGTATGGATTTCTTACCGCAGAGCCATCAATTTCAAATGATTTAAGGGAACAACAGAACCTTTTCTTAACTGGTTTCACCTAATACCTCTTTATATAAATATATCAACACATAACCCATTGCCAAGCATGATCTGTAAGCTCAGTCAGTCTGACCCACACACTGAGACCCTATCTAAAAACTTCAAAGTAAAAAAAGAAAGCAGTAACACAAAGCAAAACAGGTAGCCCAGGAGGCAAATCCTGTAGCCCACTTCCTGTAGTTCTAGAAGTCTGTCTTACCTGAGGGGGGGCCCCTTGGGCCCTGTGTCCTTCCCTGTGGAGAAGAGAGGTCCAGGGAATCAGGACCTGAAAGGAGATGAGCCATTCACAGTGGTGACTGGAACAAGACAGCCACACAGGTGAGCCGGGTACAAAGACCTTGGTGCCCCGCCTCTCCTGGAGGTGCTACCACACCCTCACTGTCGCCAGGACTCGGGTGTGAGGTCTGGCTATCTTAGCAGAAGTGTAGCCAGAAGGGATGAGGGCGGGGTTTATGGCACAGAGAGGAAGGAAGAAGACTGACAGTTGGGAAGGGCTCCTCAGGAGATGGATGACCCTTGCCTGTGGACTGCTGCACCCAGGCAGGGCCTTGGTGTGCAGGTGCTGCAGGGCGCAGCCAAGAGGCAAATTCAGAGCCCTGCTGTGGGCCTGGATTTGATCTGGTAGTGGAAGCCACAACAATCAGAGCACTCTCTGGAAGCTTGTAATCTTTGTCTTCTACAGGTCCAAGTTGGAGAGGGGAGGAGTTGGGGTGGGAGTGGGAGCAGGGGAATGCATCAAGGCCAAACCTTGGTTGGGAAAGAGGGTTGGGGGCTACCTTGGCTGGAGTTCAAGGAGGAAGCAGAGGGATTTATAATAGTTAAGAGAGAAAGGACAGAACAGTGGTAGGAAGGCTGAGCGGGTACATGTCTTCAGAGGGTATCTGTGAGTGGAGGCCTTTGGACATAATGCTACAGGCTCCCTATATCCACTTAGCTTCCCCAGCTTAAGGATTATGCTCCAGAAAAGTTTTCCTCTCTCTTCTGTAGGTCCCACTCCTGGCCCTTTAAGCTCTGCCCTGACCTCATGTGAGGGCCACACCTCTGAATCACTGACCAGTCCTTGGCTGTTACCACCTGTCTCTTGATCAAGGTCTGTCAAGCTCAGCCCCTACCTAACACAGCCAGAGAAGCCCTCCTTTTGCCCTCCACCTTCTCCAACTCCATTGTCTGCACTGTCTTATGTCCTTGTATCATCCACACATCCTGAGAAGGGCTATCATGTTCCTCACAGACCCCCAAGTCAATGATTCCCTGTCATTGAATGAATCTGAAATCTGAGACCTAATTCATCTTTATCCCTTGACCAAGTACATCTTGGAAGCACTGGCAGGAGTGTCTTTTCTCATAGCTTGGCTCTCTCTGGTTAAGATATAGGCTCCAGGAAAAGCTGGTTCTAGTCCACCTGGCCAGTTGCTTCAGATCCTGGGCAAGTTTCTTAACCTTTGGGCCTACAACAGCCTTCCCCTGAAACACATGGGGATAGTGCAGGATCTTGGCTCACCATGGCTAGCATCAAAGGAATGTTGGTACTTGGTGATCCCATATCAGGATGGGAAAAAGGAAGACCATAGCTCCAGGTGCTATTTAAAATGACTGAATTCTCCAGAGGCCCTAGTTCCACATGGTACCCTGGCCTTTTCTGTCAGAGAGAAGATTCTGCCCTACCTCCATCGTCTGGAATCCAGCCCAATGGAAACTGAGAGGTTATCCTGCGGACCTGGTCTCCTGGAAGAAACTGTGATCCCTTCTCTTGGAATCCTGCCTCCTTACCCTTGATAGGTGGGTGATTCAAGAAAACACGCTAGCAAGCTTCTGAAGTGAACTTAATGGGGATAGGCCCCAGCCCACCCACCAAAGCCTGTGTGACTTTCAGCCTCCTCTGCCCTTTGGGCAGTCTTTCCTGCTGGAGAGGGGACATGAAGACAGTCAGGATCTGAACGATGAAGAAACTACAGTGGCGGCCAGAACAATGTCTGAAGCTCAAGATGGGCTCACTCCCATCTCTCAGTAAAATGTTTGTTAAGCAGTCTTTGACCTCCTACAATACACCAAACTGTCCCCCACAAACTACATAGCTCCCTCACTCCCAAAATTCCCTGCATGTATTTTCCAAGTAGAGCTAAATGACAGCAACTGGTTCTAGGGACGGTTTCTGAGGGGAAATGGAATCTTGGTAACCTTGACATTATAGGCCCCTTTTTCAAAGAAAAGAAAACTGTATGAGATAATTGATATTCTGAGCCAGACCTTGTTTTGAAATATGTTCTCCCCTGTCCCTTCACAAACTACAGCCTTTCTTCCTCTTTGAAAATAGGCTCATATCAAGTCAGGCAATAGAAAAGGGAAAAAATCCAATCAGAGTTTCCCTCTGCCAACTATATCTCAATATAATCCCAGGCAAGGGCAGAATCAGTTCTTGCCACAACCCCCTCAGCGACAGCATTTAGTACACACCGGTTGGAAATGGCATCAGTTGGAAATGGCGAAACAGAAGGACCTTTCATCCCTGGGTGAGAGGAGCCGGCTGCACTACTCTCCTGGTTCTGGAAGCTGGCTGTGTCTGGCTGGGAGTCAGGGCCTCCAGCTTAAATAGGCAGTGGGAGTGGGGCAGGGCAGGCCTGAGGGGGCAGGCATGTAAAGTGGGCCATTTACCCAGCACAGCAAAGCAGTGTCTGAAGAGCGAGCAGTGGTCTAGACACGCGCCTGCCTGCTGGTCCACCAGTTGGCCTGGAGCCCACAGGCCTTCAGACCACAGACCAGCACCTGGGGTGACCCTTGATGGGTGTGTAGTTCTAAGAGAGACATGTTCCCTGGATGCTCCAAGTGTGGTCAGATTCCTGGATGCCTCTGCCTCTGCTGGATAAGGGAACCAACTGGAGTTGAGTGGACTGTTCCCGGAATCACCAGCGGTTCAGAGTACCTCTTCAAGCCTCAGTTTGTACTTTTTTTGAAACAAAGATAACTCTGACATCATGCCTGCAGAAATAATGCTCTCAACACCAAGGCAAGGAGAAAGGTGAGCACACTCAGGCAGCCTGTTGTGTGTATGTGTTTGAGGCTGTGGGGGCTGAGTGTGCAGAAGTGCCCAGAGCAACTGCTAGAAAAATACTGGAGAGGAACACCCTTTCACACCTCAGCAGTGTCTGAAGAACTCTGTGGGGAACTGTGTCTCAGTTGGTTAATTCAGTTTGATCTTCTGATGAGTTGAGGCCATGCCCCAGCCACAGTGAACGGGCTGTAGACCATCAGCTAAAGGTAAATTAAGACAAAGCTGTAGTTCATTTGCTATTTCATGATGCTAAAATTTCCACCCTTAAAAGTACAAGTATATTTATTAACACATAATTGAAGTCACATATAAGAACACATCTTAACAGGAAAAATATAGATTTTCGGCTTACATTAAAAAATATTAACTTGTCATTTGCAAAGAGGTAGCAACTCAGAGGTGCTGGCCTCCTTTACAAATCAGAAAATAAATCAGCTTTGCTATGAGTACTGATGGAGAAGCTGAGGTTATATTATATGCCACCTTATCTCCTCATCATTAATTGTCTTGGGTATTTGAGTGCTTGGACTTTTAGGCGTTTGGACTAACTGCACTTGTGGATAGAACATGCATTTCAGAGCTCAATTTAGGTTCAAATCTGACTCTGAGTAACACTGCCTCTCTGAGACATCCTTGTCTCACTTTGCAGGGTTTTGGGGAGAATGCAAAGAGATGATATGGTATTAGGATAAATGCTTAATAGATACCCAGTGATCCATTGTCTATTTTGGAAAGATAATTCTGCATGGAGTGGGCAGAAAAGGCTACAAGCAGGAAGGCCAGCACAGGAACTGAAACAAGGAGACAACAGAACTAAGAGTGGTCACATATGTGGGGACATCTAAAACTGAATGTGTCCTTCCCCGCAAGCACATAGGTTGAAGTCCTTGCCCTCTAGTGTGACAGCAATTGAAAACAGGGTTTGTAAAAAAGTAATTACAGTTATGAGATCATAAGGGTTGGGCCCTCATCAGATAAGATCAGTTTTCTTTCTTTCCTTCTGTTTTTGCTTTCTCATTGTGTAGCCCTGGCTGTCCTGGAACTCACTCTGTAGACGAGGCTGGCCTCACAGAGATCCGCCTGCCTCTGCCTCTGCCTCTTGAGTGCTGGGATCAAAGGCACAGGCCACCATGGCTGGGCAATTAGTGTTTCTTTAAAAAGAGAGATACTGTACAATATTCACACCCAGTGAAAGCTTGCAGAGGCTCACCGAGAAAGTGGCTGTCTGTAAGCCAGGCAGAGAGCCCTTGCTGCAATCAGCCAGATCTTGATCTCAGTACTATGAGAAAATAAATGCCATTTATTTAAGCCACCCAATCTGTGGTACCTTCATGGCAGGAGAAGCAGACTGATATGCATGGGTGGGATTAAGGGGTAAACTGGCTGGTAGCTTGGAGGTCCTTCTGAGGTTTTCCACTTTGGGCCACTGCTTGATGTTATATTTGCTCCCAACCAGAGGTTGAGGATTGTGTAGCATGTGTGTGTGTGCCAGGTGGCAGTAAGACTCAGAGCTGAGGTCTGGGCTGGCACAGAAAGTGGGAATTATTAAAGTGTAGATGAAGTCTTTAGAATGACAACATTTTGTCAGATTTTTTTCTTTCTTCTTTAGTTGGTTCAGTCTAAGTTTTGTTACATAAGGTAGCTTTTGTCTTTTACACCTTTATAAAAAGGCAGACATCCACCTTGGCTTTTAAAAAGCATAACTGTGTACTAATTCATCCCAGTCCCTGTACATGACTATTTTCTTCCTACTTTACAGATCTGATCTTGTTTAGGATCATAACTGAGTCAAAACCCACATGTTAGGGTCACCCTTCTCCCTGAGCTCATTGTGTCTTCAATGTCTGTGATATAAACTCTCTCGTCATTCTTACCCAGTTTCAAAAAAGCATATTTTCCTTCATTCAACTTAGTGGATAATTTACAATTTTAGAATTTGGCTAGCAAACGCTCATTTCTTCTTCTCGGAGTTAAACTTGAAAGGCACCACGTATGCTCTAGGGTGGAGGTGTGCTGGTTTCTTCTCTCTCCCCCTCTCTTTCCCTTCTTGAAGGCTGGAACCCATCAGTCTCCTTCTGTGCTGCATTCCTTCGCTTCCCCAATGCTCATTTTACCACTGTGGTACCACTTCCCATTTTCCAAATCAGTTATTTGCTACTGTTTCCCCCCCTACATTTTGGGTTTGATATTCGACTTCATCCCCAGCTCCACTGACACCTTTGTCCTATTGATTCAATTTTCTGCCAGTTACTTCCTCCAGGTGTTTCTTACTTCTTTTACGTTTTCACTTTGGAATCACAGCCATTGTCTTTCTGATCTGTTCTTCTTTATACTTTTGTTTTTCCTCAGCAGGGGTTTGTTTGGGACTTTTTAAGCTGTTGCCAGGTTCTTTCTATATGCTCCTCGGACCTTTCAGAATCCATCTTTTTGGTCATTTGGGGGTTTGTTTGCTGAGACAGTCTCACTCTTTAGCTCAGGCTGGCCTTGAATTCCAGGCCATTTCCCTGTCTCAGCCTCCCAAGTGCTGAGATTACAGGTGTGAGCCACCCTGCCTGGCTCAGATGCCATCACTTAGAAGGTAAATTAATTAATATTTAGGAGGCCTACTGTGTATAGTACTGCTCATTAGTTAGCATTTGTAATCATCTGTTTTTCTTCCAAGTTTAGGGCAGAAACATCCAGAGTCTTCAGTTAGAGCTGCTTTGGGGGAAGTTTCTGACTAATTCATTTGTTCTATCTTGTTCCTAAAAAGAATGGAAAGGATTTCAGCTATGTTCTGTGTGCAAAATGACACTTTTTCTTGTTTTCCTATTTTTCCACATTTTATTTTTTATACCTTCTTTTTTTCTTCCCTCAATAAAGACAGAAAACTCCAGAGGTATCCAGGCAGAGTTAGAAACAGAGAGAATGAGGAAGTTAGGTGGCCTCAGGTGGACACAGAGGTACTATGTCTTATGACTGAGGCTTAGCCTATTGATCTTTTGCTGGTGGTTTTGAAATGACCCTTTGTTTTAAGTTCCTGCTTGAATGACTATAACAGAGAAGAGGCCACTGGGGTGTGACTCACTCCATCAGCCCTGAGTGGGAGATGCTTTTGTTGTTGTTGCTCGATGGGGATGGAATAGAAAAGGGTGAGAGACACAGGTGGTAGTTGGCAGGCTGAATGTAGACAGTACTGCTTACCCAACACACACACACACACACCACATCCTCCTAAAGTCAGTATTGAGTGAGCAACTCATCAGCTGTGTTTCCTGTTTTCTGAATCTGAGCTCTTCCTGTTTGGAAGGCAAATGGAATCTGATTGAGAGGAAGGTTTCTCTGGCCTCCTGTTCCCAAAGAACTCCAGAGTGGCCTCATTTCACACTTCTTGGGAGCCAGGTTTTCGAGTGACAGATTGATTGCTGTATGGGTGGTTACCAAAAAAGAATCTATTTTATTAGCTGTTTGTCTTGCAAAGTGAAATCGTTTTTTAAAACCTTATCAAAATGTCATCATCCCAGGGATTAGAACCTGTCCTCCAGCTCTGAGGGAAGAGCTCAGTTCCACAGGAAAAGAGCTGTCAAGTCATGGTCTAGCCCAAGCCCCTGAGTGGCAAGGCAGTCAGGACAGGTAAGGTTAGGCCTCGTTTCCTGAACCAATAGCTGTCATACCTTTTAACTGTTTTTGTTTTGTTTTGTTCTTAAACACAAGGGAAACAAAAGTTTAGAGATATGCAGGAGAGACCATGTATAGATAACTCTGTCTTTTCTGTTTGAGGAAGAAAACTTTATTTTTTCCAATTAAAAATTAGAAAATATATTAAAAATTAAAAATTATTTTGTTTGAGTTGGCTGAATATATAGCTCAGGGGTTCAATACTTGCCTAGCTTGGGTGAGGCCCTCGATTAGCTCTGGCAATCTGGGTGGCAAATATTTGGTTTCCCATTGCAGCAGTTAGAGAGAAAGAGTAGGACAGAGGTGGATTGAGAGAGGTTGGGGGATTGCTGAGAGAAGGCAAGAATAGAGTGCTGCTGTCCCTCTAGATGTGCCCAGCCTGGATGGGCTGTCCTCAGCATGGACAGTATCTTAGGGCCCTCTCTCACTTCAACCTATCCTGTCTAAAGTCAAGGCCAATCACTGTTAGCTGCAGAGTCCATCTTCAGTCCTACTCTCTGTTCTTCCTTAACTGTCACCTTCTTTCAAAGTCCCCCTACTTCTTATTTGCACACATGCTGGTATGCCACTACTGAGACTATATCTGGCCCCTGTCATAATTCCACACTAAGCCCGTGATCCCCACATGATTTGGGGGGCAGGGCGGCTCCTTCTGCCCTAGATCAGCCTCTTTAGGGCACTGCCCAAAGGGCAGCTCCTCTACCTGGCCTCCTTGGAGATCAGGCCACATCCTCTCCAGCATCATTTCTACCCCTCTTTTCCTCCCACTGACTCATTGTGTGGACCCAGCCTCTAGCCCTCCTCTTTCCTAGAAACATATCATGAGCACCCATTTTCCTGTTGGTCCACTTGGCATCTGTTAGGAACTATTTTGCGAAACTTGAAAGTCATTTTGCATGCCTTGGAATAATGCAGTGTCTGCAAGATAGGAGCTAGCCACAAGGTAACTCAGATATGAGCTAAGCCTAAGGCAGGCTTTGATATGCTAATGAACTAATCTGGAGGTGGCATTGCTCTGTTGGTGAACCAGCCCTAAGCTGTGAACCCCAATAATGCTAAACTAATGCACATTGGAAGAATACAAAGACTGGAACTTTGGAGATGGCCTCTAGGATTGCACTATTGTGCTCCAAGACACAACATCTTAAGATGACGCCCTGTTACACATCAGCAAGGGACTTTGAGACTGGCTGTTATGTGACTCTGGTTTTGATGAGTGCTTCCAGCACTGTTGCTGAGTTCACACATGCTTGCCTCTGAGCACTAGCCACTGGCTGACACTCTCCACAGCAACAGTGTCATCCCATTGTAGACCTGGCTGGCCTTGAACTCACAGAGATCCACCTGCCTCTTCCTCCCAGTGCTGGGATCAAAGGCATGTGCTACCATGACTAGCAGCTGGCATGCACTTCCACGCCAGGTTTAAACTGGTTTTATTTTTTTCTTTTTTAAAGCTTTATTTTTATTTTATGTATATGAATGTTTGCCTGAAGTATGTCTATGTAAATGTGTGCCTGCTGCTCACAGAGGTCAGAAGAGAGCATTGGATCCCTTGGAGTTGGAGTTACAGATGGTTGGGAGCAGCCATGTGGGACCTGGGAACTGGAATTTTGGAGATGGCCCCTAATATTGCATCACTGTGCAATCTGGGTCCTCTGCAAGAGCAGCAAGTACTTTTAACCACCAAGCCATCTCTCTAGCTCTATGCCTAAGCTTTTTACTGGAGCCAAGGGCATGAGTACCAAGCCCAGCAGGGCTCAGTCCCTGAGAAACAATTGTGAAACCTTAATGGAAGAAATAAAAATGATTTCTAGCCAGGCTGGCATGTCAGTCACCAAATGGTTTGATTCTCTGTGTACATACCAGGAGAACAGTGGGAACCGTGAGCGACTGCTCCTGACTATTTGAACTAATATATCAGTTAGGCTGCTTGTCATCAAGAAAGACTTCCAAAAGTGAAGCCTTGAAGGCTAGAGGTCTTACGTGAACTCATGTGGGTGGTGTTGGCACTGGCAGCCTGCTTGGATCATTGTCATCATCAAGAATATTTTGGGGGTACTCACCATGTGCCAGCATTGTGCTAAGAACATTGCATGTATGTTTTCTTGCTTTAGAATCTGGAGTGCTTGGGGAGTTTTGTCGTACCCTCAGAGAGGAAAACAGTAGAAATTCAAGTGGCTTCTCCAGAGTCACATAGCTATGATCAGCACAACCTATACTCCATGGGTAGAACTTCTCTGAGGCCCTAACCTGAGGACTCTGAACAGTTAACAAATACAGAATGGTCACAGACAAGGGAGAAGCATCCCAGTGCAGTGCGAAAGCTTGCTGGAAATGACTTTCCCTTCCTCTTGCCACTTCGGTCTAAGAGGGATTTGAGGTAGATGCTGACATCATTTGTTATTAGTACTTGAGTGTGTGAGAATAGGTCTATAGTTCACTATCCTGGGTGTCTGACCAAAGATCTGTAGAAGGGTACCTCGGAATGTATAAATCAGGTTAGAAGAGCTATTGGTACAGGCTGTGGGATGGGAGGAGATACTCCGGCCAAGCCCCACATCACTTACCGCCTCTGTCAGCCTTGCCTCCTGATCCCTACATCTGTGTGCAAACCACTGTGACCTTTCCATACACTGTTGAGCACACTCCCAGCTGAACCACTCTCAAGATCCATGCCCTGTAGCCACTCACCTCCCCTGGCTGGTTCTTTGCCAATCTTATTGTCATCTACTTATTCTCAGAGCCGTCTGTCCCAGGGTACCTTCCTCAGCTTGGAATTGACACCTCATCTAGCTAGTGCGTCCTCACTTGAATTTCAGCCCAACACTCTTTTGAGGAGAGGCTCTATCTAGTAGTGGTAGTGCTGTGCCCACACTCGTAGGTCAAATAATCCTACCTACCAGCAGATAGTAAGACTATGGGGATAATGGCTGCAGAGAGTAATGCGTGAGCCTCCAACATGCCCCTTAGAGGGAGGTGTGCCATCTGATTCTGGGACGTGAGGGCCCTGTGAAAGAGAGAGATCATCCAAGGGTGCTGCACTAGACAGTGTCAGAGAGTATCATGTAGAAGTCTGCTAATGCTGTTAACATGAATGTCTATTCTCAAGTGCAGCAGCTAGCAAAAGAGGGGGTGGGGAGTGGTCACAGACAGACCCTGGGGTTCATCCAGGTCTGGTTTAGTGTGGAAAGAAGAGGTAAAAAGAGCACTGGGAAAGGGAGAAGATCTAGGGAAGGCAGCTAAAATATAGCACCGTTCTTATTTAGTTCTCTCTCTCTTTCTTTTTTTTTTTTTTTTACTTAGAATAGCTGAAAAGGAGGGCCCTGCATGGCAGTCCTCAGGATGAGAGAACCATGTGTCAAGGCTGTGGTTGAATCCCTTACTCTATTTTTGCCTCCCCACACTACCTCTTTGAGCCTGGGGGAGGGTGGGAGCCTGGCCTGAGGTGGCCTGGGCTGGCATCACTGAGGCAGTTGTGATTCTTTCTCCAGAAACCACCCAAACACTGGCTCTTCACTTCTCTTGACCAGAAATAACTATACCAGACCTGTGTTCTCAGGCCATCCTGAGGCAAGTGAACACAAAATTGCTTTTGTTTCTTTTCCTCACTTCAAAGTTGTGTTTTTGTTCATGTTAGTTACATTAAAATTGGACAGTAATTATCGTTCTTAAAATAGAATCCCCATATTCCCAAGTTGGGAAAGAAAACTACCTAGGAATAAAAAGTCATAGCCATATGTGAAATGCCATTCCATTAGCCACAGAATCTTTTATGAGTCTCAGTGGGGAGTGCCTGTCAAGTAGTATTTGCGGCAGAGCATGCCATGGCGATGGTGTCTGTGGTTGCTTTTCATTTTGTCCCTTTAAGTCAAGAAAGCCTTTGACATCTGTGGTCAGGAACACTGGGGGTTCACCAACCTCTAATTACATTTCTTTTTTTAAATATTGGTAAACAGACTCTCTGTTGTTGATTCAAACGTTTGGAAATACTGAGTCTGTAGTTGTTGGCTCTGAACAAAGAAAGTAAATCCTAGCCCCCCTCTGCCCAAACCTTTGCCTGCTTCTCTGGGATTTTATACTTAAATTCAAATTTTGAAGCCAGAGAAGTGTCCCTCAGGTCAAAAGCATTGGAGGGTCACTTCAAGATTCAAAGTCAGACCTGGCCAGCTGAAGCATAAGGCCCTGCCTCCTCAGATGAGGATAGCTGGCTTCTCCTACTACCCGGCTCCTTACCTAGCTTAAAGTAGAGGTCAGGGTAGGAGAGGCAGAAGGAGTCACCATTTGAATTCTATTGCCCTTCTGCCAAATGCCACATGGCACATCTTTGCAATAATCACCACTTTGTTCTGCTCATGAGTGAAGGCACAGGCCCCACAAGATGTAGAAGTAAATAAGTCACACTGCTTGCTAGGCATGCCTTGCAACACATCTGCTGCCTGGGATGGGAAGTGAGCAGGAACTGGAGGCATTCCTTCTTGGCCCATGGAACCAAGAAAAGAGTGCATCTACCTTTTCATGTGGATACATGCATGGAAAGACCTTTCAGCCCATTGCCCCCAGAGGTGGTATATATAATGTAGGCTAGGTTCATAGTGGTCTTTCTCCTGACTGGCTGTGCTCCCTAGATGATTCAGAGCCAATTAGCCACTGCTTGCCCAGACCGCCAGGTTTTCCTTTCCTCACTGATCCGAAGACTTGGCCAGTGGGTAGGTATTGATATTACTTCTGCTGTAACTATACGTAGGGAGGGGCTCCTTGTTACAAATACAGCACACAAGTGACATCAGGGTGAACCCGAAGCCCTGTATCATCTCAGGGATAATGCCAAGTCAGCCTATGTGTCCTCCTCCTACCCTAGTCTCCTGCTCTTTTGGCATTGGTGTGGAGGTCACCAACCCTCCAATCAACACTATAGCATGGAAACTACTATCTATCATTTTGTAGATGAAATTCACAATGTAGCCCAGGGTGGCTTTGAACTCAACTGTAATTCTCCTTGCCTCAGACTCTTGAGTACTGAGATTATAGGTGTGAGCTATCGTGCCCATCTAGGTTCAGTTTTGAGCAAAGCATCAAATACAGGCATCTAAATACCTTTGTATTTAGAACCTGAAAGGTCAGCAGGATAAAACATGATGTTCATGATAATGAGGAACTGGGATTTGAATCTGAGTCCATCTGATTCCTAAACTGGTGCCGTTCTTAACCCATTCTGCTACAGAATCTCCTGGCTCTACATCCTGTTTCTGGCAGATAGTCTCTAAAAGGAGCCACCCTTACATCTATGCATCAAGAATGACAGAATCCTGGGTA
This sequence comes from Psammomys obesus, assembly GCF_907164565.1. Lineage (NCBI taxonomy): Eukaryota > Metazoa > Chordata > Mammalia > Rodentia > Muridae > Psammomys > Psammomys obesus. The sequence continues at coordinate 22,676,784 of NW_026596034.1, forward strand.
AGGAGCAAACGTTCTGATGATGCCAGCAACTATGGTGCCTATTGCCAAGCTCTACCAGCTCTGTTGGGTTGTCCCTTTAGGTTGAAGGCCCTTGTCAACGTGACCGATTTGGGCTATAATTTTAAAAGATGATTATGGATGAGCTTGGTGACCATTAGGCCTTTTTGCTACATCCCAGGAAATGGACTTAACCTTGTTATGGGGTAAATCAGATATAATTGGCTCCTAATTCAATATGGTGGCTCTAAGTAACATTTATCAAGGTACAGAAGCTGTTCTGTGGCTAGATAGCTGTGAAGGTAGGACTGGATTCAGACAAGAACAAACCTGACTTTTCTGACAGTTTTCTAAGACTTTAGTGGAAAAGATCTTTTAGTACTGTATGCTACAGGTGCATGAATAGGTTCCAGTCCCATGTGGGAGTGTCTTTTACATAGCTATATGTATATATGCAGCCATACTCTGCTATGGTTATCTCCCACAAACTATGATAAAGGTATTTAGATGCCTAGATTTCATGCTCTGCTTGAAACTGAACCTACATGAGTTGGTAGCTCACACCTATAATCTCAGTACTTAGGAGTCTGAGACAGGAGAATCACAGTTGAGTTCAAGGCCACCCTGGGCTACATAGTGAATTTCAATCCAGCCTGGACTTCAGAGGGAGACCTTGCCCCAAAACACTAAAGCATAAACAACTCCCATAAAACTGAAACAAACCAACTCCTCAAAACCTGAATCTAAAAGATCAGCTGAAGTATGGGACTGGCCATTCTAATCCCTCCTGCATTGTAGGTACTATAACTGAGCACATATACATAAAAACAAAACAAAAAACCAAAACCAAAACCAAACAAAACTTTCTGGCTAGTTCTGAATGGGACAGTCTTCTATTTGTCATAGAATAGAGGTGTTGCAGAGATCAAATGATAATCAGATTATTGGATAATTGTGATTGGATCTGTTACTTATTTTTTTTAAGTTTATGTATATGTGCATATTTGGGTGCAAATGGAGGCCATAGGTTGATGTTGGGTGTCCTTCTATATTGCCTTCCATTTTAATTTTTGATGCAGGGTCTCATTGAATCTGAACCAAGCCCACTGATTTGGCTAAGCCTCCTGGCATAAGGGATCCAGTTGTTTCTTTCTCAGCATTGAGATTACAGGTATGTGCTATCATACTTTTTAGGTGAATTCTGGGGATCTGAGCTCAGGTCCTTATGCTTGTGAAGCAACAGTTTATTGACTGAGCCATATCTCACCCCAGTGAATTTCTTGCTTTTGCACTAGACTGAACTCTTGTGCCTCCTTCCTAGTCTCCTGTCTTCATAGTAATTTCAGGTAGATGAAGAAATGGGACCCATAGCTGAGCCTTAGAAACAGCCAAGCCCTGGCTGCTATCACAGGTGGCAGCTGTACCAGGATGGAAGGTCAGAGAAGTAGCCCATCTCTAGATCTAAGGAAATTACTGAGATTCGTGTGGATGGGGATAGGAAAGAGGATTCTAGGAGAGGTGTGGTAGGTAGAACAGAGTCAGGTTGGAGAGGCCTGTCTTGGGGCCTTGCCCAATGCCCCTCACCTCTTCTGTATCCCACTAGTTATATTCAGTGGGCCTACTCTGTGCTATTGACAGGACTGGGTACTGATGAGACAGAAGCTGTGATCCTTGCGACCTTCTTGTATCACATGGACATAGTGATACAGGAAGTATCACTATGACATAGTATCACAGTGACATAGAAGCTCAGTCTTAGCTGGGACACCAGACCAGTGGGTGTCAGAACAGACTGGAATCCTCAATTGTCATGCTTCAGATTCTGGGTACTATTCCCAGATTCTCTGAGTATCACCTGTTTTCTAATCGGTCCACTTGAGATGTCACAGTGGCTGGTAGAGATATCTGCTGCTGAGAGGTGGGGGTCTTGTCAGCTTGTAGCTGACTCATTTTCTCTTGGGGCATCTACATAGGGTCTTCTCAGAAACCAGTCACCAGTATGGTTTCATGTCAATGCCTTTGGTTTATGCTAAGCACCAGTGACAATGTGCAGCAGAGATGCAGACACATGGAGCTTGATTTTGGACAGTTGCATTGGTAAGTGGAATAGAAGTTGACAGGAGTATGGGATATAGCAGAGATCTTGGGATAAAGGGGATGTTACAAGGAGTATGTTAGAGACTGGCCCAGGGTACAGGACATGAAGCATGAAGCCTCTGTGGCAAGGTTTTTTGTTTTGTTTTGTTTTGTTTTGTGTGTGTGTGTGTGTGTGTGTGTGTGTGTGTGTGTGTGTGTGTGT
>NW_026596034.1:22679089-22680379 GCF_907164565.1 Psammomys obesus
TGTGTGTGTGTGTGTGTGTGTGTGTGTGTGTGTGTGTGTGTGTGTGTGTAAATAGACCTGTATAGAGCAGACCAAGTAGCTTACAGGACTCCTGGTTCCATATTTCCAACCCTCGTGCTGTATCCCACATCTTCCTGAGCTATTAGGAGACTAATGCTAGCAAATGTGGTCTTGGTACTGCCTCAGAGTTTTAGGGCAGATTTCACAGAGGCAAGGTTGCTAGCCCATATACTTTTTAGATTATCTAGAACCATATAATTGCTCCCCAAAGACCTTTAGCATTTCAGCAAGGCACACACACTGATACAGGCAGGTTCCAGTGTATCCTTGCTCTCCTTCCTTCCAGCTGACCCACAGCAAGCCAGGCCCACACCAGGTACTTCCATGCTAATTCACAGGTGGGAGTCACAGGGAGTCAACAAGGGTTTGTCAACTCCTCCCACAGTGTCCCTTATTGGAACACACAGTCTTCTAGACCTCCCTGCAGGCTGTGACCGACCCCCCCCCCCTTTTCTGACACCATGCTCATTACATAGCTCTGGCTGTGATGGGAACTCACTATGTAGACCACGTTAGCCTTGAATTTACAGAGCTCCATCTGCCTCTACCTCCCAAGTGCTGGGATTAAAGGTGTGTGCCACTATGCCCAGACAAGAAGGTCTAATTTCTATAAGATGTTTCCAGTTCTGTCACGCTTTTAGCAGGCTCTGCCTCGCTATTGAAACCTGGAAGCCATGCATCCCACCTCTTCAGGTTTTATTTTCCATCTGTTGTAAAATGGGGGTTAGTACATGATATCCTGGGGCTATTAAGGGCTACCAGCCTGGGATTGGTTCTGTGGGATGTTCACTGGGCATAATCAAGGAACAATCTCCAGGTCAGAATCATAACACATCTGAGATTTTCACCTTGGAACTAGCTGGAGGAGTACTACCTAGAAGACCCATTAGAACCAGAGGACCCATTTACTCTGGTGATGAAAGGAACAAGGTATCAGTGGTCCCATTGGTAATGATGGGCTACATGGCATGGTAGATCCTGAGACTGAGTATCTTAGGTGTCAGCTGGTCAGAGCTTTCCCTGATTGGATGCTGTATCTCAGTCAGGAGAGTAACCCCCAAGTGTAATGTTGTTCCCCTGGGAAAGGGTATGCTGAGTGAGGAGGCTTCCAGGAAGATGCTGAGAAGGGCTAGAATGACTCTTGGGGACTGAGATGTGCTCTGCTGACTTGCTGGAGAGGCAGTGTTCCTGTAATGATGATGAGCTAGTCTGTCTCCTGAGTTTGTACAG